>NC_137793.1:91501170-91634845 GCF_963383645.1 Muscardinus avellanarius | reverse complement strand
ATATATATATATTTAAGCAAATATTTATATATTTAAACAAATATATATATATATATACACACACACACACACACACACTTGTAATCCCAGCATTTGGGAGGCTGAGACAGGAGCATCGCGGTTAGGGAGGCCCTTTGCAACTCAGTGAGACCCTGTTTCATAATAAAGAATAAAAATCAGGGGTGGAGTTGTAGCTCAAGGTAGAACGCCCCTGGGTTCCATCCCTAGTACCGGAAAAAGAAAAAAAAAAGACTATCTTCAGGCACATAATGAGACTCTCAGCAAACTAGCAAGATCCTGTTTCAAAATAAAAAAAACAACATATGTATATGAGAAATATATTTTTTCACAAGGATCACTTTCTTTCTTTTAGAATTTGTATTTATTTGGCTTATAAAATACTTAATTTTTACTGTACAATTATAATACATAATGTGACTGGGATAAACAGACTTATAAATAATCATGGCTTTTGGCAAACACACTTTTCAACTGAATTTTAACCCGTCTTGAATATTTTTACTAAGCAAGTGATTAGAGATCATTAAATATTTCTGTAAATTGTTAAATGGAGATTGTTAAAAGAAACCCCTTTTAATTTGGTATCAACTATATTTCTTGATTATCTCTTGTGTGGATTCTTCTGAATCAAGTCTCCTGTAGAATTATAGAAGAAGGGTAATGGGGTGATATAAGTGGAGAGGGATTAGGTGTGAAGGACTTCATAAAAATGATTCTTCTTGTTGTACAGAAAATGCATATGCCCAGCCAGGCATAGTAGCACATGCCTGCAATCATAGTACTTGGAAGGCTGAGACAGGAGGATAGTGGGTCCAAGACTAGCCTCAGGAACCTAACAAGATCCCTCAGCAACTTAACGAGACCTTTAAAAAACAAAACAAAACAAAACAACAACAAAAAGCTGGGTGTGGTGGCGCACGCTTGTAATTCCAGTACTTGGGAGTCTGAGACAGGAGGATCCCAGGTTCATGACCAGATTCAGCTACTTACTGAGGCCCTCCACAATTTAGTGAGACCTGTTTCAAAATAAAGAATTTAAGAAATAGGGCTGGGGGGATGTGGTTTGGAGGTAGAATGCCCCTTGGTTAAATTATTAGTACCATAAAATATACATGAATAAATAAATTAATTAAAATTAAAAAGGGCTGGGGGTATAGCTCAGAGGTAGAATGCCTCTGGGTTTAATCACCAGTACAAAAGAAGAAGAAGAAGAAGAAGAAGAAGAAGAAGAAGAAGAAGAAGAAGAAGAAGAAGAAGAGGAGGAGGAGGAGGAGGAGGAGGAGGAGGAGGAGGAGGAGGAGGAGGAGGAGGAGGAGGAGGAGGAGGAGGAGGAGGAAGATGTATACTAAAAGCTAGAAAAAGCAGGTATTATTTTGCCATAATTTGAACAGAGTGTTCACCTAGGTTGTCACCTACAAAGGTTTTCTTAGTCTACAATAAACTCCTTACTGGCCAACCTAATATCTTCCTCTGTGCTTCACTTCCTTGAAATACATTTACATTAGTGATATAACGGAGATATGCATATATTTTAGTCATTTGACTGGATAGTACAATTTTATATGTTTACTTAGAGTAGAAAAATACATATTTATAGTGAAATATATCAACATCACTTCCTGCCATTGCCATGAGAAAATATACATCAATGATTCACTCTGAGACTAAATATACCATGAGAAAATTCAAGCAGTCATAACTCAGATATGCCTTTATTAGATCTGGTTTGACAAAATCATCTAACACCAGTCATATTATCAGATTTTGTACTTAGACTTTGTACTTTTGTACTTAGACTGAGTGTGGTGGCTTGTGCCTAGAATCCCAGTACTTGGGAGGCTGAGACAGGAGGATCTCAGGTTCAAAACCAGGCTCAGCAATTTAGTGAGACCCAACTTCCAAATTAAAAATAAAATGAGATTGAGTTGTAGTTTGGAGGTAGATTACCCCTAGGTTCTATGCCCAGAAACACACCACACACACACACACACACACACACACACACACACACACACACACACACCAAAATAAAGATATTCTGTACTTAAGCTGTGATAGTAGTAGCAATAACTTTTGAAAAACCTAGATACTCGGGTGTATTCAGTCACCCACCCATGCCATTTTTGGCATGGGGCTGTATTTCTATTTTCTATCTTTCTAATAAACTTCTTTAAATCCTCAGCAATGGTAATAATAAAAAAAAAACAACCTAGATGCTCAATCAGTGAAAAGAAATTTTACAATAATATTCTTAGGCACTCTCAAAAGATATGTATCTATTAGTGAATGCATCAGTAACAGAAAATTTAAATCACATATTCTTCGAGGTCTCACACATAATTTTTAATTTCACGACAGAAAATTTTTTCTCTTTCCTTAATGAATAAGTCTTTTTTGACCCAAAAGGTAGATGATGTGTTGCACAGTACCTCAGGACAAAAAAAGATGCCAGGTAGAATTTTTGGCAGAAGTCCTCAAAGAGGAATTAATAGTTTTCAGGCAAAACTCAAGCAGGGACTGCCCTCTTAGAGAAAGAAGAAAATGGATAGAATAATCCATCCAGCCATAGAGAAAGATGGCAAGGAAACTTTTCACCTCAGCCTTGGCTCTGGGTGGAGAGGCAAAAGTGACCACAGGCCTAACTCACGTGAGCTTGATATTACACCAAGGTATTCTTTGAAGATATAGACACCATACTGAACCTGAGTTTGGGGAGAGGTGAGTCATGGTAGTGGGTCAAGGCAAAAGCCTGGCTAGGGAACTTGAATTTTATTATCTATGCAATGGATGATTATTTATAAAAATAGATTACATGCTATATTAAATGGAAGCTGATTGCTGACATGGCTTCTCATTGACAAAATCACACATTTTAAGAATAATAATACTTTTAAAAATGTTATCTCTCTTATAACCTGGATTTCGGGTGTGTTTTTTTAAAAATATTTTATATTATTGAGGAATCTATGGGCAATCATTTCTTTTTCTATTCACTAATAAAATAACACTATATGCCAGAAGCTGGGTATGATACTATACTTTTTTTTTTTTGCCATACTATGGATAAAACCCAGGGGAATCTACCTCCGAGTGACACCCCAGCCCTAGTTTTTATTCTTTTATTGATTTTTTTTTAAACAGGGTCTCACTGATTTGCAAAGGGCCTCATTAAGTAGCTGAGGCTGTCTGTGAACCACGATCCTCCTATCTCAGCCTCCCAAATGCTGGGATTACAAGCATGTGACACCACGTTTGACTGGGTATGATACTTTGTAGTTTATTATTTATTTATTTTCACAGATCCTGTGTATTGATCCCAGGACCTTGCATATTAAGTTACATCCCTATCTCTTTTTAATTTTGAGATAGAATTTCACTAAGTTCCCTAAATTGGCCTCAAACTTGCAATCTCCTGCCTCTACCTCTTGAATATCAGGATTACAGGTGTGTACTACCAGGCCCAGCCAATATTTTTCCATTTATAATGTGTATTTCCAAGTTCAACTCATTAGGCTCTCACAAATCCCATCACACATCTCATTTGCTGATCTAGACATAGATATTATTTTCATGTGTCATACTAATTTTATCTCTAAAGCAACTAAAATTCTATAAAAATAGGCAAGATTAGTGTTCAAGACAGAACACCCAAGTGACAGGCCCAACATCAGGGGGCTCTGAAGTGCAAGAAATGAACTGATCTCATAGTCAATGCTCTTATTGCTACATTTCTGCTTATTCTCTTTCTAGAAACAATTTCCTTCCATATTTTTTCCTGATTAAATCTATAAGAAGAAAACAAAGGTTGCCAATTGGGTTTCACTCAACATAAAAGTACTACAAGTGTGGGTCAACTAAAATTCTATGCATTTGTGTTAGTCAGCTTTCCATCACTATGACAACTACCTGAGATCGTCAGCTTATGAAGAGGAAAGGTTTATCAGCCAAAAGGCTGATAGTTTTGAAGAATTCAGTCGTAAGACCAGGTGGTTTCATTGCTTTGGGCCTGCGGTGGAACATCACGGTGAAAACATGTGATTAAGCTCATTGTAGCCAAGAAATGGGAGAGGGGAGGAAGAGAGAGAGACCAAGTGAGTGAGGGCAAAGGAGAGGGTGTTCCCAAGATACCCTGCGAGGGCACTACCCCAATTATCAAAGACCTCCCAGGAGGTCCCACCTCTTAAAGGTTCCACCACTTCTCAATAGCATCAAGCTAGAAATCAAGCCTGTAACATATGGGCCTTTGGAGGAATTCTGTATCCAAACTATAGCAATGCTTTCATTATTGATGGTAAAAAAATCTCAAAAAAAAATGAGATTTGGCTTAACCTTGGTCTCTTTAATTATTAAAGAAACTTCCTTCTCAAGGATTATTGATATAAGCATGTAGAATTCTTTCTGGTACTACATGTTTTGGTCTTACTATTTAATTTGGTACTACATTTTTTTGGTCTTTACTATTTATTATATTTTATCTTTTTCAATTACATCTGTAGATTAAATAATATTTAATTGAGTGGCATGAGTCATTTTTTTCTTGTCAATAGAATGTTGGTTTCTATGCGTCATTATATGATATTATTTTGTTATTTATGATTTAAATGATAAACTATTTATTTATACATTTTAATGATTATTCTATTAAGTAGAAAGAATTTTTTTAGCTGACATAGAAAATAGATGTTATTCACAGTAACTTTGTAAAAAGGAAGTATAAAAATCAGTATAGTTTATAATTAGGTCTTTTCTCTTTGATTTCATTTCCTAAGTTGCTCCACATTTTATTAGAGCAAAACATAAAAAAAGTTACTTAAAATGATAAAATTTTAAAAAATCCATGCCCTCTGGAAATTTCAATTGTTGAATATTAAAAGATTACAGTGAAATACCTCTTATCTGTCCTTATCCTTAACTTGAAAACTTAACCTTGAGTATTTTGAATAGCTGTGATTATAAATTTAGAAATTATTCAGTATTTTTTTTTCTTTTTGGTTTCTTTGAAGTTTCATTTCTTCTCAGACTTCCTCTTATCATCAATCCCATCATTACCCGCATATGTTTTAGCTCATCATATGATCCTTCCTCCTTCTTCCTATGCTGGTTTAGCCCTTTAGTCTCAATAACTAAAAATTAGATTAATTCCTAGTTTCCTGAAAACCCAGAGCTTCTAGGTTTGAGAAACTGTTGAGCTCAATCTTTTATATTTTAATTTTTTCTATTCTTTTTATATGTTTATTGGTACAATGTAATTATACATCACATTGAGGGTCAAATGATACAAACAAACACGCACACAGCACTTGGCAAGTTTCCATTTGGATTCCACCCCACCTTCCCCTCCGGTAGATGTTAGTGAGGTTGGTAGTGATACTTTCACATATGGGCATAGCATTATCTGAACTGTTCCCTTCATCCAGTTCTCCCTTTTCCCTTCCCTGAGCCCTTTCCACGCTTCTACTGTCTTTCTACTCATTAAAAAAAAATATATATATTTAGTCTTTAAACAAAACCCTAAGACTTAGTCTGGGTGCATCTACAAGCACAGTGTATCACCCATTGACTATAGCTGAGTAGTAATATGTTAAAAATGATAACTCAAATACTGATGCCTCTCTGTTTTCTTATCTATGTGACTACGTAAAGAAATAACTGATTATTCCTGTCTCTCATTCTCTGATTTTCTTCTCCCCTTTCCCCCTCCTCCTTATTCACCAAGCCACTCGTTGTTTCTTCAATACCAGAATCATTCCTGTATGTCTTCCCTCTGTCTAGAATGTCTTCCCAATTCTCTTTTGCCTCAAAATAAATCATTCAAAGCCCATTTCAATGTCTAAAGCATAAAACTTTCTAGATCCACAGTCATAATTGGTCCCTCTCCGTCTTATACACCCGATGGCACTGACATAGACTTTCTCTAGGGGTTTCTTAATCTTCCATTCACTCCTAAACTATGTGGTCTCTGAGCATAAAAATTGTGCTTTGCTTGTGGCTGTCTTTGGAACAGCGCCTTGCACATGGTGGGCAAAATGTCAATTTTTAAAAGTACATTGATTCTTTTAGATGAAGGGCTACAAATAATTTTACTTGCCAAGAGAAACATAAAAAGGAGATTCTGCAATATCTTAAACTGGCATGTTGGAAAACAGGGCACTTCTCGTGTCAAAGAAAAGTACATGTGTTCAACTATAAGGAAAAGATAATAAGGGTAAAAAGATTTTAGTTAAACATGGTTGGTTTATAGTACTGAAAGATTTTCATCACTATGCTAAATTGTGCAAATTGTTTCCTAAATAGAACATAACATTGTTTGCTTGGCAGACCTTCCTTTTTTCTTTCTAGATTTCTTGAAGAATTGTCTCTTCCTCTTTTTTTCAGTGTCTGCAAAATATGATACCCATTTATGTATAAAAAGAAAAGTTGAAATATCTATACTCTGCTAGATTACTTCATCCTTACAGAGTGGATAATCCTGTTCTAGGTTGTGGTTTTATAGAAGTAACTATAATATAATATAAACTATAGGAATGACAAGAGTCATCGCAAATGTAGTAAAAACATGGAATTGTGCAAATAGTAGAGGGATTCCTCTTTGTTAGTATTTCCTCATTATTTCTATAAAGTAGCAGAAAGTTGTTATTTTAGGTAGCAATTTTGCACCCATCTTGTAGTAATGAACGTTTTCCCCATCTCTGGTGAAACTCAATATTGCTGTTTTGGATATAGATTCTGTGGAAAATCTGGATAGTTTTAGCCAAAGGAAGTTTAAGGAGTTTTGAATAATTTTCTACAACCCTGTTTGTTTGTTTGTTTGTTTGTTTGTTTGTTTGTTTGTTTGCCATACTGGGGATGGAACCCAGGGGCATTCTACCTCCCAGCTACACCCCCAGCCCTATTTTTGTTTCTTTATTTTGAAACAGGTCTCACTAAGTTGCAAATGGCCTCACTAAGTAATAGCTGAGTCCCTGAGCCGCAATCCCCCTGTCTCAGCCTCCCAAATGCTGGGATTACAAGCATGTGCCACCACGCCCGACTCTACAACCTTTCTAATCCATATTCTGCTATCTATCAGTGCAAAACATTCCTCTGAGTTATCTGGGTATTTATTCAAGAGGATGAAATTTATACTACTAGATAGACTATGTTGGTTTGAGAGGTAGGAGAGTTTATCTGTTATTATATCTAATAAGACCACTCTTAGTTGAATCATTGCAAAGGCTTCTTTCATTTGCCTTTCAGAACACCAACATTATTATTATTATTATTATTATTATTATTAGTAGTAGTAGTAGTAGTAGTAGTACTAGGAATTGAACTCAAGGGTATTCACTTTATTTGATTTTTTAAAATTAATTGAAACAGGATCTTTTTGTTGAACCTGCATACCTCCTAAGTACTGGGATTATAGACATGTGCCACCATACCTAACAAATCAAGTCTTTTATTTTAATAACATTTTTTTCCTTTTCCTTTTACCCTTTTCATCAACTTTTCTGGTTTCTTCTCATTTTCTTTCTTTTCTTTTCCATACATTCTGGAGTTTCTCAAGAGTCAATATTTGAATCACATCTATTTTCTATCTATATTCACCCCCTGGTTGATCTCAGCCTGTTGTGTGAATTTAAATGATGTGTGTGTGTGTGTGTGTGTGTGTGTGTGTGTTACTAGAGGTAAAACCGAGGGGCTTTTCTACCTCAGGGCTATAGTCCCAGACCTATTTTATACTTTATTAGGAAACAGGGTCTCATTAAGTTGCTGAGAGCCTCACTGAGTAGCTGAGGCTGGCTTCGAACCTGTGCGATCCTCCTGTCTCATCCTCCCAAGCGCTGGGATTACAAGCATGCGCCACCATGCCCAGCTGATATGTGTGCTTAATGATTCACAAATTAGATCTCTTATTTTGTACCTCTCCCCTGAATGTCAGATTCATGTCCAACCATTTGGATGCTTAAAGGTATCTCCAGCTTTATATGACCTCAAAAATGAGTTCCTTAACCTCTGAAAGACTGCTTCTCCCACATTCCCCCATTTTTTTCAAAATAGATAGTTTCTTTTAATTTCATCTATTTTCTCAAAGTGAAAACCTAGAATTCAGTCTTTCTAGCATTCCGTATTCAGTCCTCCAGAGTGTCCTGTTGATTCTGTTTTAAACAAATTAAGAACCTGACTTGCACAGCTGTTCACCACCACCATCAAAATCACCATCCTTTCTATTTATGTATTTATTTTTAATTTTATTATTTTTATTTTTTGGTGGTACTGGGGTTCCTGGAAGCCCTTCTACCTCTGGGCTACACTCCCAGACCTATTTTTTAAATATATTTTTATTTGGAAACAGGGTCTCTTAAGCCAGCACAGCTGGCTTCGAACCTGAGCGATCCGCCTGTCTCTGCCTCCCAAACGTGGGGATTACAAGCATACGCCACCATGCCTGGCTCTATTTATGTATTTAAAAATGCTTTTATTGGTGCATTCTGATTATATACCACAATGAGGATCAGAGGGTCAGAAGCACCATGCACACAGCACTTGGAGTGTTTCCCTACCATCCTCTCTTGAGCAGGTGATCTGCCATAACCTCTCTTCTGTTTCTGTTCTTGCTCTACTTGGAAATTTTTTTCTTCAAATAGCAGTGAGAAGAATCCTGTAAAAGCCTCAGAGTGATGTCCTTCCTCCAGTCAAGGCCGTGTAATGCCTGCCACCCCTACCTAATGTAAGAGCCAGGCTCTGACCAATGCCTTCAGGGTCTCCACTCTCCTTTCCAGTCATGTCAGGGGCCCATGCTCTTCTCCAACACACCAGGTGTGCTACTGCCCGCTGGCCACGCTTTTCCCTAGTTATCCACGCCGCCTGTTTCCTCCCCACCTTCGTGATCTGACTCCAACAAGACTTCCCATCCCATCCATTAGAGATCGCGGGCCCCTCCTCTCCTTGTGCCCCATACAGACGCTCATTGCTTCCTTTTTGTTTCTTTTACTTCGCCGCTATTACCACCAACCGACATTTTATTTCACTTATTCATCTGTCTCCTTGCAGTAGAGTCCTACATTCCAGGAAGGTGCATGGAATTAACAGGTGCAGGTGTTTTGCATGTTTAATCCATGGCTTCATCTTCAACATTTTGGAAAGATCCTGGTATATGGCAGGAGCTTAGTAAGTATTGTTGGATAAGCAGGTGAATCTAAAGCTACCTCAAGCGAGGAGTATGACCATCAGAGCAAATCTGTCGGTCATAAATATGAACATTTGGGTGTCATAGGTGTGTGGAGGCCAGTAGCCCCTGGATTTACCACCATGTTACTTCTTCCATTTCCTTTCAGTTGCCATAAAATATGTCTGAAAGATCAATGAAGTGGAAGGGAGGAAGGGAACTAAAGGAGAAAAAAAGCAGAAAGCGGAGAGAAAAAGAGAGATGATTTTTTTTGTTTGTTTGTTTGCTTGTTTTGGTGGTAATCGGGATGTAACCCTTCTACCTCTGGGCTATACTCCCAGACCTATTTTTTATGTTTTATTTGGAAACAGGGTCTCTTAAGCCAGTGAGGCTGGCCTGTGCGATCCTCCTTTCTCCGCCTCCCAAGCGCGGGGATCACAAGCCTGCGCCACCACGCCCAGCGAGATGATTTTTAATAGACTAGTTGAATCAAGGTTTTTTCTACTAGGAGTAAATAATTTTTTTCAACTTTCTGCTTGAAAGACTCTCCAACAAGATTTAAACTGTATTACCATTTATTCCAAAATTATTAGGCAAGACATCAATTGGATATAGCTTAATTTTCATGCCACCACTTTAGAATATAATTATGCATTGCCACTAATAAAAAGAACAGAAAATGAAATGAAAGCCTGGGCTCTGGGACAGACGGCTTAGGTCTGACTCCCAGTTTGGTCCACCCTCTGGCTGTCTGCCCAGCTTCTTCATCTGTAAAATGGGGGAGAAAATTACTGTCGACCTCACAGGATGGTTGTAAAGGTTAAATTAGCTAGTATTTATGAAGTACTTAGAACAGTGTCTAGCCCAAGTCAGTGCTACATCTAAAAAAATTTAGAATCAAATGAAGAATGTCCACGGCCTTGAACTTAGTCCCAACTCCTTTTCCTGCTGCTCAAGACTTTTTATTATATTTTTCATCTGGTAAAGAGATCTTATATTTCCTAGTGTATCAGGCCCTACCTTTTCAAAAAATCCAATGCATCAAAATAATACTTTTGTTTGTAAGACAAATCTTGACATCAAAAGGAAATTTCCTATGGAATGGTGATTTGGAAAATTCATTTATTTTGTGATTTACTATAATATAAACAGTTCTCTCTTTAGGCCCAATTTTGTTATTAAATCTAGACATTTATAAAAATCATGCTTCATATTCGCTAAAATACAGAACTAAATTCTGTTATTAAGAAATTCCATTGTCTGAAAACTCAGACACAGCAAAAATGATTTTAAATAGCAATCCAGAGGGGGGGGGAGAAGCAAGAAACTTTCTGGTCTTCCACGTTTAAAACACATCTCAACAGCCGGGCACGGTGGCGCACACTTGTAATCCCCGCGCTTGGGAGGTGGAGACAGGAGGATTGCGCTGGTTCGAAGCCAGCCTCGTTGGCTTAAGAGACCCTGTTCCCAAATAAAAAACTATAAAATAGGTCTGGGAGTGTAGCCCAGATGTAGAAGAGTTTCCAGGAACCACAGTACCACCAAAAAATAAAAATAAAAAATAAAAATAAAATAAAATAAAATACATCTCAACTAGTCAGGTATGGTGGTACACTTCTCTAATCCCAAAACTTGGGAGGCTAAGACAAGAGGACCACAAATTCAAAGCCAGCCTCAACAACTTAGGGACATGCTGCTTCAAAATAAGAAATAAAATAGGGCAGGGAGTGAAACTTCAAGGTAGAATGCCCCTGGATTCAATACCCTATATATATAATAAAAAAGGCATCCCAACTAAAAAGGCAAATTTCAGTGGTTTCCTCATTTGAAGATACACTTTAGAATTTCTTTTAACAAATACACAAACATGAATAGCCACTACCTTGCCTAAGCTAAACTTTTCAGTCTTTTGCAGTTCACCCATTATTATTCCCCAAAGGCTGAACCTCTGGCAGCCCAGCCCTGTTATGGCAGGATATGCAGAAACTCAGTATAAGGACCCAAAGATCAAGGGACTGTGGTCGCCCCCCTGTCAATAGTAAACTGGATAATCTTGGACAAGTTACGTAGTCGTATCTGTGAAATGCTGTAGACGAAACGGTACCTATGTCATAAGTATATTATGAAGATTATTTGAATAAAAGATGTTCAATCAATGTTCATGACTATCATGACTAAACATTGGATAGAGCACAGATGATATAAAAATATTATGTAACTTTCATGCCCTTTCGGGCCCATTAGTTATTGCAGCAACTGTGTCCAGTATACATCTGAACTATGCAATAGTTATCCTCAGATTACTTGTTTGATGTTATATTCTGTAAAAAAGGAGGCAGTTCTTACTGATCCAGTGATGATTGTTCCTGTTAAAGCTCTTGTTTGTTGATACTGACATGTAACTTCGTGACCAGTTCTTAGTAGAAGCCTGTGAGGAAGCATCAACAAGGGCTTTAAGCTCTTTCTTAATCCATGTCAATACCATTCTGGGTTCTCGAGTTTTCAGACTCATTGATCCCTCTAACCACTAAACACACTTGGCCATGTATGCCATCTGGTTCTGCTTAACACAAGAGAGACTTTTTCTTGGTTTGGCTCAGGTAGTCATCATTATCTCAAGGTGAAAAGAACTGCACATGTTGGATCCACCTGGTCTGCGGTTTTTATTACACAGTATTGTAGCCAGGTAGCCCCCAATATGTTGCTTGTATTAGCTGAGTTTCTACTTCCTCTTCTTCAAAGGTTGTACCTTTGTCAGTGTCAGATATAATAAATAAAAGATTCCTTTTATAATAACAGGCATATCGAACATTCCCAATAAGTGGTAGTTTCTAGTATTAGCTGTCGGAATGGCAAAAGCTAAGGAGTTAATAGTGGAAGCGGTCAGTAGTCCTGCTGGTGACTCGCAGCTTATGCAGTTTCCAAAGTCTTCAGCTTGCTTCGATAAGAATACAAAGCCTTTGAAGCCCTATAAAGTTTGGGTGTCTAGAAATTGTTTATAAAAAAAGCTATGTACAATAATTGTATGAATATTGAAGCTTAAAAACCACCTACATAGACTGAAGAAAAGAACAACAGGGAAAGGTATCTGGGTGTCCATCTTTTCGGGTTTTCAGAAAACTATCAATACCTACCAGTGAATGGGGTGAACTGGATAATTGGAAAGTTTCCTGCTGGGCTGCAAGGTTTTCTTCATTATGTTTTACGTTTAATCTGTAGACATAACTTATATGAGAAGATTTTCTTGTTCTTTTGAAGATTAAACAAGATAATAGAGTAGCAGCTCATCCGGAGTTGGATTTTAATGTCAGCATGATAGACTTATGTTGCGACTTCAACCTTTATCTTTTAGATGTAGCTCTGTATCATCAAGGGAATGTAAGTGTTAGAAAATGCATTTTTTTATTTGACATATTTTAGACAAAGCTAGAGGTTATAGGTTCCAGAAAAATCAATATATTCTCCACAGTACTTTTGTGAAACAAATTAGTTGAATTCAATATTTGTCAAATTTGCTGCACCACTGGCAACCCCAGTGGTGGGTTCCCCATAGGAGGTACATGCTCACATGATGATGTAAACAAATTCTTTGCTCACAGGGTCCCTTCCCTCATGGTCTCATCTGGGGTGCCAAAATGACATTGGGTGTCTCCTCTTATTGGGTTCTTGTCCAGTGGGTTTGAGGATTAATGAAGGGTATAGAACTATGAAAGTTTAAGTCAAGAAAAGATAGAAGACAAAAACAGCCCTACCACACAGCGGGGAGGAGGTCCCTGAAAGAAAGTAACTGCTGAAGTTTGTGGGAGGTGAGCTTTTTTTTATCGTATTGAGGTTTTCCATTTATTCTTTTATGATTGGTCAGAATTGAGTCTTGGGGGACCAATGTTGTACCCAATTTTAATCCTTAATTTGAATCTTCGTCTCCTGGGCTGCTGGGCTCTCATCTCCTGGCTCCACTTGTTCTTCTCATCTCCTCCCATCCTTGTTTACACAGGTTGTTTTCAGAATGCAGCCCACAGGGGGGGGGGGTTGTTGAGTTTGGATCTCCATAGTACTTGCCTGGTCATTGTTACCCTTATATCTTGTTAACCTTCCCTGTTTTTATTCTTTATACGGTTGACCTCCTTTAACACTTCCCATTCCAAGGTGCCTCTGCCTTGACCTAGTAAATGGAATTTGGCATGATAATAATATATTCATATAAGTACTTGGTATTTTGCAGAGCAGTGTCATATGAGATATGACAATATCACAAAACACTGTGAAGCAGGCACAACACCATCAATTTTATAGGTGAATAAACTGAGACTCGGGAAATGAGGTGTGTGTGTTTGCGTGTGTGTGTTTCACTAGGAATTCAACCCAGGGCATTTTACCACTGAGCTACTACACTCTCAGCCCTTTTTTATTTTTTATTTTGAGACAAATTCTTGCACCAAGAACTGGCTTTAAACCTCTTGTCTCAGCCTCCAGAGTACTGGGCTTCCAAGCATGCACCCACACCGAGATAGGAATTAAGTAATGTGCCAGAGCCATTTGGCTCTGAGAAGTTAAGTTAGGATCAACATTTGAGGTGCACTTGACTCTCTTACTATTCTTTCTCCTAAGCTGCTCTTCTTTTAAGAGGTTGAATAATAAGACATTCATGAAACTGCAATGGAAAAGGTCAGACATTCAACATGGACTGGACTTTGGAGTTCTTAAATATACAGGCTTGGTTGGATGTGGGCAGTGGCATCCCAACTTCTTTGTAGACATCTCATATCATGAACAACTGGAAATATCTTCTCCTTGGACTTTCCATTATTATCAAAGTGAAGAAAGAAGCCAGTAAGCTCAACAAGGCATCTGAAAATTCATGGCCCAGAGTAGTTCCTTGAGACAAAAGGCACTGAGCATCCCGGCGATGGAGCTGTTGGTGTAGCACTGATGATGGGATGGGCCGGAGGCATCATTCTCTTAGCTGGTGTCAGAGTTGTTCCTGGTGACTTAGGACACCACAAGATCTGGGAGGCAAGGGTGTTTCCTACCTTGTCTTTATAGAGAACTGAGACTGCTTTACATGCCACTGGCCCATAACCTCTCATAACCTCCCTCACTGGTGGTTCTCTTGGGGAGGTGAGAGGAGGCTATGTTCCTCTTTCCTTCCAACCTCCCACCAGCCTACTATTTTGTCTTTCAGATCAGCCCTAAATGTTCCCTTTAACCTAGTTCCCCTTTTCTGGGCCTACGGGAGAAGGAATGAAGGAACCCCAGATGGCCATTGGTGACCTTGGAGGATGTTCAGGAAACCTCAACACGAGCAGCCTAACACAGTGTTTTTTCTGGATTAGGACCTATTACTTTCACTGATCTTCCCTTGACCACAGTGGATGTAAGAGGGCACAGCAGGAGAGTGCGCCAACAGGTTAGGGAGCCTAGCAGAGCAACTTTAGGAACTTACAGAGGAGGTGTTATTGCTTGGATCTTAAATGTCATCCAAAGGCCTCAATGCTACGGGCTTGGTCACCATCCTATGGCACTGTTGGGAGGTGGTGGGTCCCACTTGGTGGTAGTCAGGATAACAAATCATTGTAATTTATGCTTACCACCATAGCACCAATGCGACACACTAAAGCATTAACCATAACAAAGTATGTTTATCATAGGTTTTTTTTTTTTTTTGGTGGTGGTGGTGATGGTATTGGAGATTGAAGATTGAACCTAGGGGCAGTCTGCCTCTGAGCTATAGCCCCAGCCCTTTTGATTTTTTTTGTTTTAAAATAGGGTCTTCCTAAGTACTGGGATTACAGGCATATGTCATTCTGCCTGACTATCATAGCTGTTTTCTTTTTCTCTTTTTTTCTTTTTGGTGGTACTGGGAATGGAAACCAGGGACATTCTACTTCTGAGTTGCACCTCAGTCCTATTTTATTTTTATTTTGAAACAGGCTCTCATTAAGTTGCAGAGGGTCTTACTAAGTAGCTGAGGCTGACTGTGAGCCTGCAATCCCCCTTCCTCAGCCTCCCTAGAACTGGGATTACAGGCGAGCCATTATGCCTGGATTTTCATTTCCCTGTTAGCAAAATGTTTCAGTGAACTAATTACAATTAGAGATGAACCCCAAGAAGAATTGAGCAAGGGATGTTTCTGCACTTCCACCAAACTACTCTTGCTACAAGACAAAATCAAAGCACACAAATAAGTGTTTTCCATGATTTTTTGACAGTTGGAATAATAATTCAGTTTTTCTTCAAAATGGTTTTACAATCTTTGAGAAATGTGAACTACTATAAAACCTCTTTATTTTATGACCACCATGGCAGGAAATGCACAATGTAGGGTCCAACAGGCAGGGCAGGTTCTTTGGTATAAACAGACAAATGTTGGCTGTTTCCTGTAAATATGAAGAAAATACGGTGGAATTAGCAATGTGTTTAATTGGAATCTGAAGTTTGTTTATATGTATTTGCTTTTGATAGTTTCTTCTGATGAGCTTATTTTAATTTTCTTAGACATGAACCTAAAACCTATAACATATAGACTCTTACAAAGACAGGAAAAATTAAAACTCTGGGGTGGAATTGGATGACAATAATTAAAAAGAGAAAGGGAAATAAAAGTTATCCTTGATATAATTTAACAAATTTGCTATGGCATTAAAAATATTATGTGAGAATTAGGAATTAGTACAAATAGAAATTCACCCATATAAATGTAGATACATAAACAGGAGTAAAATAGTAGAAAAGGTCCTCTTTTATATTATATATGTTGTTATTTCAATGCCTTTTATAGAACTGCTTCTATTTTTTGCCTGTATATTTTAAAGTGATTGTAATGGCTTGGTACACCTATAATCCCAGTACTTGAGAGGTTGAGATAGAAGGATCATAGCTTCAAGGCCAGCCTCAACAACTCTCTCAGTGAGCCCCTCAGCAGCTTAGTGAGACCCTGTCTCAAAAAAAAAAAAAAAAAAAAAAAGGGCTGGAAGTGTAGCTTCATTGAAGGTAAATGCTCTGGGGTTCAATCCCCAGTACTAAAACAAAACAAAACAAAGAAACAAAGAAAGTGAATTTGATGGATTAAGAGAGAAAAATGTATTCACAATTGAAAACTGAAATATCTGAGAACAGGGGATTTTCAACACAGATGTGTGTGTGTGTGTGTGTGTGTGTGTGTGTGTGTGTGTGTGTGTGTGTGTTACTGGGGATGGAACCCTTCAGGCTACACTCCCAGACCTATTTTATATTTTATTTAGAAACGGGGTCTCTTAAGCTAGCGAGGGTGACTTCAAACCTGCGCAGTCCTCCTGTTTCCACCTCCCAAGCGTGGGGATTACAAGTGTGCGCCACCACGCCCGGCTCCACACGGAATTCTTAACCTAAGAAAATCACTAAGTTTTCACCCTGGAGAAGGGACAAACGACAGTTCAACGAAATCTGAGATGACAAATGAGACTGAAGCAATGAGGATAACACATGGACAACAACATGTTCACATGATAACCCCGCTTGCACCTCTGCCTGGGAATTGACCAGACCACTTTTAGCCTTATGCTGTCTTAATTTCTGTTATTTTTTGGAACATTTTTTGAAGGAGGTAGGACATAGATCTCCTCTCAATACTTGCCCACAATGCTCTGTGCATCTCTGCAAAGTGGTTCAGTCCTATCTAGTACAATTAGCAATTTATATGTAGATCTTGTCTGCCCTTAGAGCACAGGAACGCGTGTTTTCTTTGTCTATAACATTCCAGAACTTTGCAATGCTCTTGTTATATACTGGTAAACACTTAATAGATATGTGGTGCCTAAATGCATGAATAAACATAGGATAGTTTGACTTTGTTGCCCATCATGAGGGCCATTATTGTATAGTCCCTTAATAGTCCTTGATTTTGCTGGCAGTGGCTGCACACACCTGTTATCTCAATACTTGGGAGGCAGAGACAGGAGGATTGCAGGTTCAAGATGAGCCTGAGCAACTTGGTGAGACTCCCAGCACCCTAGTGAGAACCTGTCAAAATAAATAAAAAGGCCTGGATACGTAGCTCAGAGGTAGAATGCCCCTGGATTTTATCCCTGGCAACACACACACACACACACACACACACACACACACACACACACTTCTTGATTTTAAGATAAGAAAAGATGATCTTACATAGTTATAAGAGTTTTAGACTCAGACAGCAATCTTTCTTGCTTGGGCAAGCTGCATAACCTCCCTGGGCCTCATCTTCTTATCTGTAAAACGTGATGTGTGATATCCAAAGGACAGAGTGGTTATACGCTTTCAAATTCAATGCAGTGATGTTCAAAAAGTAGTTAATTAAGCCCAGTGCATTGCAACGTAGGCACTGTGTACATCCACTTATTTGTTCAACAAGTATTACAACATGACAAATGCTGTTCTAGGCATTAATAATACAACAATGGACAGGGTCATTAGCAGTTATATTATAACATACTAAGTCTGTAGGTAAAGCTACCTGCCGCTGTTGCTCTGTCTCTGTAACTGGGGCACCAATTCCTGGGGCTGTCATTCTGGCTACTAAACTTTCTCATGCAGAACGCTGGGAATACAGGCCATCTATTTGTAAGCTGAAGGATTTGTGAAAACACTGTGGACTCCAGACTGACTTGAGGGTTTGAGTCCACCCTCTTCCCTTTGGTACTGAGGATTGAACCTTGGGGCATTCTACCTCTGAGCTACACTCCCAGCCATATTTTATTTTTCCGTTTTGAAACAGGGTCTTACTAAGTTGCTGAAGCTGGTCGTGAACCTGTCTCAGCCTCCCAAGTACTGGGATAACAGATGTGTACCACCATATGCAGTTGAGTCTATGTTTTTGAGCACTCCCTGTTGACCTTAAATGCCCACCACTGAGAAGCCCACGTGATTCTAAAAAGCTTCCACACTCCCTGTCCAAAATTCCTAGTTTTCAATCCAGCTTGGGAAATAGTCAGAAAAATTGAGTTTAGCCATGTCTTCAATCTGCCTTTGTTTTTATTTTTTAAACTTAGATTTATTAAGAGAAGCTAATGTTTAACAAAAGGAAAACAGACAACTTGTCTGTGACATCTGCTTCAGTGGTTTCACTTTTGCAATTCTTGTTCCTGTGCAGCTTGTGGGTCTGTTGCCAGGATGGACCTTCATTTCTTTATAGGTTCTTTTATTGTAATGCCAACAGGGGCAAGGTGACAAACTGAAGCACATGACACTCCTCATCCTCAGTCTGGAGGGCTCAGTGTGCCTAAGTTCAAAAACTAAGACCTAAAAGCACCAAGAAGTCCTCTAAACTACCAAGTCAAAAAAAACAACAGGCCCAAAGGCAAGATTATCATAATCTTTTACTTTTATATCTATTTTTGATTTTTTATTCATATGCATTTATCTGGAGGGGCTATTTCTGAACACCTTTTCTTTTGGCAGAGATTTTGCTATCTTAACTTCAGGGGATAAAAAGAGCTATAGAAAGAAATAGCTCAGAGAAGAGAGAGGTTACATTAAAAAATATGATCAAAAGCAGACTCTGCTTTTTTAGCTCCATTAGGAAATGTTAAAGTTTGATGATTTTGAAAGCCTAATGAAGTCTAAATTACATAGTAAAGTAATATTCTTTTATTAGGGATATTTGTATCTCTGTTGATTAATGATCTAATTGGTATTAGAAGCTAAGACTAGAGGAGACCAGAACCCTCTGAACATTAATAGGATGAAAAATTTCCCCCTTATTCTGAGAGTTCAACTAGTTCCCCTCCTCTCCCCTCCCCCTCTCCTCCTCCTCCTCCTCCTCCTCCTCCTCCTCCTCCTCCTCTTCCTCCTCCTCCTCCTCCTCCTTCTTCTTCTTTCTCTCTCTTCCTCTCTTCCTCTCTCTCTCTCTCTCTCTCTCTCTCTCTCTCTCTCTCTCTCTCTCTTTATTTCTAGGCTGAGAATGGTCCTAAAAACCTTGGCTGGTCAAAGAGTGGAAAGGACCTTAAAATTCTTCTTTATTGGATAAAATCAGGTTGCTTTTAGGACCAACCGGATGTTTGGATGGGCTCTTAAAGTTGGCCTTTGCAAGTAATTCTTATTTGTGTTCCTAGGCAGGACTTTGTTTCTCCTCTTAGGCTTGCTGTGTGTGTGTGTGTGTGTGTGTGTGTGTGTGTGTGTGTGTTTTGCTTGGAATTACCCAAGAACATTCTACCTCTAAGCTACACTCCCAATCTTTTTTTTATTTGGAAACAGGGTCTCAGTAAGTTGCTGAGGCATAATTGCTGAGGTTAGCTTCAAACCTGCAATCCTCCTCTTTAAGCCTCCCAAGTACAGGGATTAAATATGCAACAAGAAGTCTACCTCTAGGCATGCTCTTTTGAACTGAGATTGCAGGCGTTCTAATGCTATCTCCAGCAGATGAAACGTAGTCTTCTCAAATGGAAGACAGAAGAGAAGGAAGTCAACTACCACCAATTATGGCAAATCATCATATTGGGAACTGTATGCGCAGTATATCCTTAACACTCCAAGCAACTGCATTAAATGGTTATAATTCTATTTTCAGTTAAAGAAGTTGTCAAATAAATTAATTTTCTAAAGATCACACAGCCTTTTAAAAAGTGACACTGGAGGAATTTGATCACAAATCTGTCTGGTTCAGCAAGATTGTTCCTGTTTTGCTAACACCTTCTAAGCTAATCTAGCATCTAATGCTTAATGTCCTTTAAAATCTCTAGCATTTTTTGAGTTGTGTGGGCTATATTTCCCAGCTAGCATGATGCAAGAAATAGCAGAATTGAAGTTGAATAGTTCAGCAAAGCAAATCTAAAATTGGGTTAGAGAATATTCCTGTACCAATTGAGAGGATCCCATCCAGTTGTGTATTAGGTATGCCCTGTCAAAGCTGGAACTGAAGTTGGGGATCTCCAGTTTAGTGAAATAAATTTTGCCTTTTCAGAGACCATCATGAGACTAAAGGAGAAATCTTTGCCCGTGGTTGTAGCAGAATAAGCCTTACCAAAAGGAAGAGGACTCAAAGAGCTATGGGTAGAAGAGGAAGAGAAAATAAAAAATAGTTCAAACAAGCCTGGCATGCAGGCACACACCTGTAATCCCAGTACTTAGGAGACTGAGACAAGAGAATCTGGGTTCTAAGCCAGCCTCAGCAACTTAGTAATGCCCTCAAGGACTTGGTGAGAGCTTATTTCAAAACAAAAAGTAAAAAAGAACTGTGAATGTAGCTCAGAGATATAATTCTCCTGAGTTCAATCCCTGGCACCACACACACACACACACACACACACACGCACACACACACACACACACACACACACATACACACACACACGACTTCATAGAAAAGACCAAATGATCTATGCACTTTACCTGTTACAATTTCTTTGAATTGAATTAAAATTGAATTGAATTTTTTTAAAAGTTTCTGAATTAGCCAATCTCATGTACTGTACCTCAGTGGAAATGAAATTGAAGTAGTAAATAACAGAGATTATGGAATATAAGGGAGGAAACCTATGGAATTCAGGAAAATGGTCTTTGGGAGAGAAACTGGCAATTGCCTGGACAGTGACATTGATAAACTGCTCAGAGAAACATTACTGGAATGTGGCTAAGGAATTATCTGTGTCCTTTTGCCAAACTTCATTTCCAGGATGGGGCTGGGAATAAACTTATCTCTAGGAAGTGTTATATTAGACATGAAGGTGGGACTAGAAGATGGAAGCAGGAGAAGGAAACTGGGATTACTCGACAGGAAATATTTTCTGGCTTACATTAGCCTTCTCAGTACCTATATCCTAGCGCACCACATGACAGCAAAGGACACAGGCAGACCTATCCACAGCCAAGCAGAACTGTTCAGAGATACACTGGGTGTGGTCGGTCGCCCATGCTAATGGTATGTGAGGTTTCCTGTCATTTTAAAAAAGGAAGTTCAGAAGTGTGTGTGTGTGTGTGTGTGTGTGTGTGTGTGTGTGTGTGTTCATCTGTGTTTCAGGGTGAGCGAAGAGGACGAGTGGAGAGGTGGAGGGTGGGGATGGGGAGGAAGTAGTCATTGTGACCAGTCTGCCTGCCTTGGAGTCTCTGTGCAAGGCTTCCCTGGTGCTGGGTTTCACTCTCCATTTCTTCAGGTCTGGGAATGATTGTCTTTAATTACCTGTTTGGTTTGACTCCCCTATTTCGGGGCTACCACATCTGGTTTTAATTTTTTCTCCATTCCCAAAGCAATATATATTCGATGAAGAAAATTTGGAAAATATAGAAGACAGGGAAAATAAAATAAAACAGGGCCAGCCATAATTCTGTCACCCTGCAATAACCACTCTTGCTACATTGTGGTGTATACTCCCAAGTCTGTAGTTTTATAAAACTGGGATGACACTTTTCATTCTGCTTTATGACATGTTTTATCACCTTTGAATTTTCTCTGTTTGGAGGTGACAAACTCCCAACCAAGTGTTCTCATGCTTAGTATCTCAGACAATTCTCCATCCTCAGGTTGCCTGCCATCCAGGGACCTACACATGCTTGCTCTTCTCTCTCTAGTCCCTCTTAAACATCACTAACCCTAACCCAAACCCATCCTTGTTCCTGGAAGTATTGCAATATACTGACTTCTCAAACTACTGGTTCTTAATCTAAACCTCCACTACTTAGGAGGTTGAGACAGAAAGATCACAGGTTAAAGAACAGCCGCAGCAACTTAGCAAGGCCCTTGGCAACTTAATGAGACCCTGTTTCCAAATAAAAAATAAAATAGTACTGTGGGGTATACGTAAGAGGCAGAATGCCCCTGAGTTTAATCCCCAGTACATCCCTCCCACCTCCCCACCCTCCACACACAAAAGAAACACCAAACAAACAAACAAAAATCTGCTATTCCTCAAACATGATATCCCTTCTCTGGTTTTCCTGGTACTCTCTCTGCCCAGAAATCCTTTTTTTTTTTTTTTTTTTTTTTTTTTTAATTTCAGCTATCTTACATGACTTTTCCTTAAGTTATTTCCTCAAATGTCTTCTCTAAACTTAACACTAACATTTACTGTCAACCTCAATGCACTGGGTCAAACTAATGGAATCATTTCTGTCTCTTTTCTTTTAGCCTATATTCTCCTGGAAGAAAGGAATCAGACTTATTGGAACTGTGTCACATAGTAAGTATACCAAAAATGTAAACAAAAGAGTAAGTTAATGAAAAAGATCTAATTTTTTTTTCCTTATTTCCAGTTGACAAAGAGGTTCTACCTACATTATCAGATTGGAGCTTTTTGAAAAAAAAAAATCTTTGTGATATTGGTTTGATGAAACTATTTTAAACAGTTGAAATACGGAGATTTTGAGCAGGACTTGACCAAGTTCACCCTGGAAGCCAGGGAAATAGCCCGAAGCTTGGTGTTATCTTTGCTTGCCCTCCCTCTTAGATGTCTCAACAGAAATAGCCCCAAAGCAATAGAAATTGTCTACCCTGGATGGTATGAGATGCTGTAGTTGGACATATCCGGTTGAAGCATGGCCCTTCTATTAAATATTTGATGTTCTTTTATCTTAAAATTACCTTCAAATTTATACAAATATAGTGTATTCCTATATTACATTATAATACAATCTTTTTTTGTAATTTACCATTTCATTTAATTACAATTGCTTCTCTTTCCCCCTTCATAAGTAAAACGCTCACTCTCAAAGATTTCCTGTCACATATTCATCTTCTGGCATCAGAGACATTGCCTACCATACTGTCTCCAGAGGTTCAAATGCACCCAATTTGAGAAATGATATGTTGTAGGACACGGCCCTTCTTACTTGTGGGTTCGTGGCTGGACTTGATAATATTGCAATTTGCTTATCAGTAAATGAAATAAGAAGCACCGACTCAATTAAGCAACATTTTTATTCAATGCAAATTTGCTGAGCACTATTGTGGTTCCAACGTTGTCAGATGCATAATATCTGAAGGTGTTTTAAGGACATTTTACAACTTAAGTGGAAAGAATCACCTCCTCACTTTCCTGCATATATAACCACTCTCCACCCTCCCCTTTTCTGAACAGCAAAGGGACCTCTGTGGATGACTAAGAAATTTATTGCAAATATTTGGAAGATATAATGATCTCCAGAGAGAACAAAATTAATAACTACTTATGCATCTGGAATGAGAAAAAGTAACCAGGGAAGACAAAGTTTCATGTTACTTGATTCCTAGATACACCTGTGCAACCTCACAGAGGCCTGAGTCATAACACAAGGATAAAAAGTGTAATATGAGAACCATCAATGCACATTTTGATTGCATATCCAAAGGATTTCCATTTTACATAGCAGAATGAGACAGGAAATTTATTATTTATGGCAAATTGTTTATAGGGGATAAAATTCCCCCAAATCTGGCTTGCTGTTTTATAAAATTATCTCTAAATTCAATCATCGTACTTAAAGCTTACTTTCTATTGTTACTCATAGTGGACCTTTTGAAAAATATGTTCTCCCATCACTAAAAACAACCTATTTGGATGTGTTTATTGACAAATTGTTGTAAAATAGCAAAACCGTGTTCTTGTGAGGCTATAAAAATAATATTTCAACAAAGTTGAGTGCTATGAAAATGGTTTAGAGGCTACACAGTTGAATTAATTCCTTTTAATAGTCATTTTAGTCGAATCATCTTTGGTTTTCTTCTATTTTGACATCTCAAAACTGGATTCCCCTTGACGGGAGGCATTGCACATACTGCAAAATTGCCAGGGATATAGGGAATTCCAAGCTCATAGAATACAAGAACATTTTAAATCCATGAACCCAATGTTGAAAAGCTGACATCACAACTTGATCCTTACCGCTTTTAAGCTTATGATGCATATATGGAGAGATTAAAGACTTGGAAACAGGATCGCTTATCAGAATCGACCTCAAGAATAAAACCATATTCTAAGAATTCTGATCCCGGGGGTTCTAAATGTATAGTGCTCTTTCAAAACACTAATAGCATAACACAACATACAAATACATAGACTGCAGAGAGGAAAAAGCATTTGCTGTCTTCCTTATGCCACCCTGCTATGGTGGCTGTGAGCCAATTCCTGTGGCAAGACGTTTAAAAACAACCCCGCGGCTCCATATTGATTTGCACCAGGCAATTTGGCTCCATGCAGTCTGCAGAATGAATCAGGAGCTAATGCTGTTACCTGCCTGACTTCAATGTATCTTTGTTTGCTTACCAAGGGAAAAACAATTTAATAACAGGCCGTTTACAGTCCCCGTTATAGTGGGGAGCTGGGCTTCAGTTCTCCCTGCACTGGCAAAACTCAGTCAACAGATTCAGTGGTTTTATTTATTTATTTTTATAAAGTTCACTTTTAATGGCCCATTTGTGATTGAATCCAGAATTTCGTAGGCCACACTCCTGACCTTTAGATATACGTAGGAACCCTAGATCTGTACTCAGAATTTCTGGCTATGTCTGGAAGATACCAACATGTCCAGATTTAAAAAAAAAAAAAAAGTAATATGTTAGCTATTTTGACTCCACAACAGTTTCACCAACTGTGTGGTTTTTGTGGGAAAAAAATAGTTGTTTTGTATTATATGACCTACAACAAATAGTATTATGTTACCTATATAAAATATAAGTCATTTATTTGGAATAAGCATTTCCATTAATGATTATTATGAGTCATCAGAATCAAACACATCAATCTATAAACTATCATTGGATATCAGACTTCCATTTCTGCTCTCATTTATTATTATGATCATATATTTCTACTAAATTTGGGGTATGACTGACTTTCTTTGTATTAGGGTAGTTAGAGGTAGTATTTTGATATTTTCTTTTATTGTAGCCCAAAGAGACAATTCCTATTTCGGAGTCAGCGAGAAGCCAATAATCTAATTTGTACTAGGACTGGGAAACATTTATTGCGGCATAAAAAAAAAATGAAATAGAAGTAAGAAATACAACATAGGGACATTTCAAAAAACCTGCTTCGTTGGTCCTCAAGTGTTTCATTTTCCAGGCTCTGGTCTGCCTTTCTTCCTCTGCCCCTTTCAGTCACTTTGAGTCACCTTGGCTTTCTGCCATGTTCTTTTTCTTTCTTTCTTTCACACTGGCAGCATCTATATAGTAATACCAGCCTCTGGATGACATTCTTCTGTCTTTTAAATAACTTATCTTGTTAAAAAAATAAGAAGAAAAGTATTTGATGAGATACAATTATCTTCTTTTTCTCCTCTTCTATTCCCAGAAATCACAGTTCAGAATCTTAGGATCAACATGCGGGGTAAAGCCAAACATAATTCTGATTTTTCTGTCTTGATTTGAAAAAATGAAATATCATCTTATCTCATTTCAAATCCAAGGAGCAAAAATTTTAATATCTCACCATAAAATATAAGGGTTTTTAAAGTTTTTTTTTTTTTTTTCAGTACTGGGGATGGAACCCAAGGGCATTCTACCTCTGAGTTACATCCCCAGCCCTATTATTTTATTCTTTATTTTGAAACAGGGTCTCACTGAATAGTAAGGGGCCTCACTAAGTAGCTGAGGCTCGCCGCAAACCCCAGTCCTCCTGTCTCAGCCTCCCAAATGCTGGGATTACAAGCGTGTGCCACCATGCCCGGCTGCTTTTTGAAGTTTGTTAAAAATCAAATTAATGAAATTCCTTTTGGCTATTATTCCTTAAGGATACTATTGCAGAGATGTTGAATTTTATCAAAAGATTTTTTGCTATCTATTAAATGATAACTTTTTACTTTATTATATTGGTAAAGTAAATTACTCTGAGTGGTATTTGGATGTAAATTTCCCTCTGGAATAAACATCTCTAACAGTTGCCTCTTTTGTTCGTGATAATAGCAATTTTTACCTTTTACAAAAGTGGTTACTTACATAAATTTATCATTTTCTGAATTCTTTTTAAAGAAACATTTGAGTTTATTAGTTCATTCTACATTTTTCCCCCTTTTATTCTGCTTTTACTTTTTACTATTTATTCTACTTTCTTAGGGTTTAATTTGATCTTCTTTTTCAAGTGTCTCAAAATGATTTCTTATATTGATAAAAATCTTTCACAAATTTTCAGCCTTTCCTTTTTCGCTATGTTCATGAATGCTCTACATTCTCCTCAGAGCATGGCCTTAGCTGCTTCTCATTGTTCAGACATGTCATACCTCTCATTGACATCACTACCATTTTGGTTACTTAAAGTTAAACTCCTGAATATCTCTACGTTTTGTAGTTATCATTTTGCTCTTCATGTCTAGTCTTTCATTGTATTAAAGAACATACTCTCCTTCAGCCCTTTGCAATTTGTCTACCTTTTCTCTTTGGTGTCTCTGGCAGATTTGTTGGGCAATTATCTTTCTGCTAATATAGAAGCAAATCATCATTGTGCTCTTATGGTATTTTCTTCATTACCAATACAGTTGCTTGTCTTCTGACATTTATCTTTTATTTCAGAAATTTTAAATTCTGACACATATGATTTATTATTTTTTTTTCTTAGAAATTTTTTTATTTTATTTCATGCTTTGGAAATACTATTTCTGATCTTGACATCTTATTTTTTAAAGTTTTTATGATAGTTAAAGAACATACTAACTAAATAAGATACCAAGACAACACACATAAACCAGAACTGGTATAAGCAAAGTGATAAACTCTATTAACCACTTAGAATCCATGTCTCCCATCTAACTTCTCTCTTAAATTTTGTTTATTTTTTCAAATCAATTGAAAACCCCCTAATAACAATAGCTAACATTTTTTTTTTGGGGGGGGACTGTTCTAAATGTTATACAGTCACATTTTATTTAATTCTCAAAACAACCCTATAAGGTAGATATAATTATTTTTCTCAACTTTCAAATAAAGGCAGTATCATGAACAAAGTAAGGGATATGGTAAGCAACAGAACCAGGGCAGCTTTATTTTAGAACCTGACGGTAAGAATCAATCCTGGTAATTTCTCTCCATGCCTTAAGGATATCACTTGGTTCTCTGTCTCTCTGTCTCTGTTTCTGTCTCTGTCTCTATCCATCTGGCTTTTCATCTGGCATTCCTGTTTCCTAGTCCTTCAATTTAGAATCTTTTTGCATAGGCCTTTTGGACTGATAGCTCTATATTGGTGATCCCTCTAGATTTGGTTAAACATTAACCTTTTATTACTGTTTTCTAGGTTTGACTCTCAATAAATGGTTATTCCTTGGATTTCACTCCATCCAAGGCTCAGGACAGAATCTACTGCTTGCCTAATAAGGGGGGAGGGGGTTAAATGAGAAGTATGCTATCTTTTTCCTAGGACTTATAACAACTTCCAACACATCCAAGCCTTCCTCCAAACACCACATGTATTCATTAGTTCTTTCTCCTCCTTCTTTCCTTTCTTCCTTTCCTTCTCTCTCTGTTTCTTCTCTTCCTTTATCTTTTCTCTTTCATCTCTTCCCTTTGTCAGCGATTTCTGAATATTGAACTGGTCTGTTCTAAGCATCGGCACATGGATCTGGCTGAGCTATTTGCTGCCCTTGTAGACCTCATCTTCCAACTGAGAAGACAGGATTATAAAACGTATTTCTGATAATCAGTATGACAGCATTACATAAAGCACTCTAGATCCAGCATGGATTTTGTCATAGGAGAGGCAACATAGGAACTGGACCTTTAAAATGTTTTTCAGATAGGTGGGGAAGAGGTTTTCAGGAGCTGCGGCTTAAATTAGAATGCTAGATCTCTGTATGTTCCTTTAAATCTGAATAAAATTAGCCCGAGGGAAAGGGCTTTGATGATCCTAGGAGATGAACTATTTTCCCTGAAAAAGTACAGACAACAGTATGTTCTCTGTGTCAAAATCTTTCACTTTGGGCCTCTATTTTTTTTTAACTCCTTCTTTTTCTTTGTCATATCTATCATGGTGGTTTTGAAAACCACAAAGCTGGTGACAATTTATCAGTAACTCATGTATCAGGTATATCATACCAACAATGAAGCCCAAAACTCTAAGAAGCCACAACAGCCCCAGCAAGGACAGAGAGCCTCCAGGCCCAGGGCCTGTTAAATTTCCATAAATCTGCAGGCAAACAATGAGGAGTAACTTCATGGGCCGTTTTAAAATTTTTTCTTTATTTACTATAAGATGGGCGCATCTGTCGGTGCACAGATACACGCAGGACACCGATATAAGATGATATGCATGCTTTCATTCGTGGAGAGTCGACCACCAGCCCCCGCGGGCTCGCGGGGGCTAGTGGGGAAGAGCGCGCCTCTCTGTCTCTATCGGGCTTCTCTCAGATCCAGGGGTGTGGTCTCCTCTGGGAATCACAGGGCTCCGCCTCCTAGCTTCCGACCCCGCCCCCTGCGGGGCAGCGGCTCAAACCTTTCATCCTGACCTCTTTGACTAAGGGGGAAAGAGGCGATGATTACCCCCTCTAGTTACTTCCTGCTGTGAAGGGGCATCGTCAGGGGGCCCCAGGTCGGGAGAAATTGGAGTCTGAGTCCGCCAGAAGGGGGCAGGTGGGTGTGGTCACAGCGAGAGTTGGAGGTTACCCTGGAGAGCTTAGTGATGTGGTTTGCTTTGAGGAGACTAACAGGCAAGGTGCTATTAAAGAAAAAAGAAAATCGTGAGAGTAGAACCCAGGCTGGGCAGAGCCCTTTTAGATACGAGGCAGATTGTCATTAGATCTATTAATACAAATAGCACTTCCCTGAGGAAGTCGTGTGCCGCCCCTTTAGTAGTTTTTCATTAGACCAGAGTCATTAATAGCAGCAACTCCCGGAGAGGACCCCACACCACTATTTTCAGCATTGAGTGGGTATGGATTTGTCTGGTCAAACAAATACCTGTTACTGCATCAAGAGCATCAATTACCAATTTTAGAGGTTTAATACTTATGGCAATTTGGCATCCGAAGAGGGAGAGCACCGTAGTATGTAAACAAGTGGACCTGCTAAAATATAAACATCAAAGAGAGTTATGTCGAGAGAAACAAAGTTTAGTGGGTCCCAACACCGTGCAAGAGAATTTGTCCTGGAGCTGTTGTAACAGAGCCCTTTTAGATATGACCTAAGCTGTGGGCAGAGGCCGGAGGGCTTGTTGTCATCACCCTGGACCAAGATTTGGGAAGGAAACTAAGGCCTGAAAGATTGAGCAGGCCACCAAAGAGGAAATTGGCTTACCCTGTACCTGTAGAGTTACCCTGGGCCAGCAAGGAAGATGGAGGAAGGAGGATGAGGGATTCCAGGAGCTTTCAGTCCTTGGTCAGACCAAATAGTGCCAGCAGCGGGTCCTTGTCCAGAAGGGTAGACCCCCTGTATTGAGATACCTGAGGTCCACCGCTTTTTAAGGGGCACTCGCCTTTCCAATGGTCATTTACTACACACCTGAAACAGGCTCCTGGAGGTGGTTGTCTTTACTGTCGTCCTCCCCTGGGTGGCGCTTGCCACGCAAAGGGCTGCCCCCTCTCCTCCAGCCTCAGGGCTGCTACCAGGGCTTGGGACTGTAGGTCTGCTATCTGACGAAGATGGAGGGTACACTCCACTTCTACCTGTTCCTCTCTGGAATTAAAGACCTTAAATGCCATATTCATCAAATCTTGGACAGGGGTCTGCAGGCCCTCCTCAGCTGGATTGCGGGCTGGACTTTGTGGGCCAGGATGGCCGTGGCTGTGTGCGACGGCACCAGCAGGCGGGTCTAAGCAATGCTGGGCGCAGAGAGGGCATGGGCGCGCAGTGCAGCGTGTGATGAAATCGCCACGTATCTTCTTTCATCTTTTGCACAAGACCACCATGCGCCAGCCTGAGCAGGGCCAGCACCTCCTTGGCCCCAGCGCAGGCGGGGCGGGCGGGCGCGCAGAGGGGGGGCTGAAGCTGGAGAGGCCCGTGCTTTTGTGTAAAGTCCAAGCATGGAGAATCAGCTGCAGGCAGAGCGGATGGACAGTCCAAGAAGCTCTGGTCCATTAGGCAGGTCCAGATAGGCCCCACAAGTCCAAATTCGGCTCTCGGCACCAACATATATTAGATGGGTGCATCGGTCAGTGCACAGATACATGCAGGACACCGATATAAGATGATATGCATGCCTTTATTCATGGAGAGTCGACCGCCAGCCCCCGCGGGGGCTAGTGGGGGAGAGCACGCCTCTCTGTCTCTATTGGGCTTCTCTCAGATCCAGGGGCATGGTCTTCTCTGGGAATCACAGGGCTCTGACTCCTAGCTTCTGGCCCTGCCCCCTGTGGGGCAGCAGCTCAAACTTTTCATTTACTTTATATGGACTTTTGTAGGTAAGCTACCAAAGCATTAGTAAAATCAATTACTTTACCTAGGTTGAAAAACAATCACCATGTGAGTTCTTTCTTGTTTGTATCTATCATTTCTATTACATCTATCATCCATAGGAAAAAAATGGCCTCCAACAAATGTTTAGATTCCTGTAACATTATACATTAGTTAAATGTAGGTCTGACTATAAAATCTGGCCTAGTCAAAATATTGAGAATATTTTTCATTTGTTATAAGGCTGTTAGTCTACGTTTTCCTAAGTTAAAGAAGACTTTTAACTTTATATTACTGGGACTGAACTGCCACTACAAAAAGGTCACCTTTGTGCATATTACTAACCTTCATATGATTTCTAGGCCAATTTATTTCTTTTTGGTTCTCAAAGCAATTTTAAGAAATCTCAAGTTATCCATAGTCCATCTTTTGTACCATCTGCTTCTTTCTATATATGTTGGTTAACTATTTTCAAATATTTTTATTTTTTTCCTAAATATTTTTATTTTTTCCTAAATATTTTTATTTTATTCTTATATATTTTTATTTTTTGTTAAATTTGAGTACTTCATAAAGACATAATTATAAAAAGTAGGCAATTTAACAAAAAAGTGAGAAAATAAGTGACATTCTTGTTTATAATATTATAAATTTAAAAACCTATTTTTTTTTTTTTTTTTGCTGGTCTGGGGATGGAATCTAGGGGCATTTTACCTCCAAGCTACACCCCCTGGCCTATTTTTATTCTTTATTTGGAAACAGGGTCTCACTAAGTTGCAGAGGTCTTCACTAAGTATCTGAGGCTGTCAGCTAACCGCAATCCTCCAGTCTCAAAGAAAACTATTTTTACAATAGGACCTTAGTTATCAACTTCAAGTTCAGAGTTATGATTAACTTAGATAGTAATAGCAATTGAAATATATAAGATAAAAGAATAAATATCCATTTTTCACTAATTTGGTCTGGGTTTGCAAACTGAATTTGATTTATAAAGGAAACTACACATCCCTTTACCTGAGTAACATAAAATTTTTGAAAATAATAAGCTCAGAATAGTCAATAGTGAATGTAGAGCTTATTTAGAATAAATCTCCCACTCTATTTAGGAATGTCTGAAGTACCACCAAGAGATAATTGTGCAGGTGACAGAATACACATTTTAGTACACAGTTATCAATGGAAATTAACACTCACCTCTGATTTCTCAATACTGTTCATTTATAAATTATATATATATATATTAAATATTATAAAATTAAAATATTCACAATATTAAAAATAAAGTATTTGGGAAATATTAAGCAAGTGTAATTTATAATACAGTTTTATTTATGAATAAATCAAAACATTTTGTTTTCTCTAAAATATTATTAGTATATAAAGTAAAATACTAAAACTTTTCAAAATGATAGATAATACTTTCTTATGTGGAAATCCATAAGATTGTTTCATTACTTTTTTTAAATGCTAGATTGATTGATTGATTGATTGATTGATTGATTGATTTTGGTTGTACTGGGGTTTCTGGAAACCCTTCTACCTCCGGGCTACACTCCCAGACCTATTTTTGTACTTTTTTTTGGAAACAGGGTCTCTTAAACCAGTGAGGCTGGCTTCGAACCTGCGCGATCCTCCCGTCTCCACCTCCCAAGCGCGGGGATTACAAGCATGCGCCACCATGTCCGGCTTAGATTTATTTTTTATTGGTGCAGTATAGTCATCCATCTTAATGAAGTACAAATTGGTAGAGGCATACATACACACATCACTCATTTAGCCCTTTCCTAATTCTTCCCTATTCCCTTTTCTCTCATAAAAATGCAACTGAAAAAAAATTATGCTAGCGTAATTCTTACTTGTTTATAGTAGTTTCTAAAACCTAAAAATATATGACACATTTATGTGTAGATCAAAAAAACCCATAGTTTTAGCTATGTTTATTTAATTATGGCACCAAATTTCACCAAACAAATATCTTGTTGAAATGTATTCACTAAGGTCTTGCTATCCCTGATATCTACCAACTATTGAAAGATGAATGGATTCAAATCCTAAACATATTTCACATAAAAATGTGAATTTATGCCAGGCGTGGTGGCACACATTTGTAATCCCTGTGCTTGGGAGGCTGAGACAGGAGGATCGCACAGGTTCGAAGCCAGCCTCAGCTACTTAGTGAGCCTCTCAGCAACTTAGTTAGACCTTGTTCCCAAATAAAGTATAAAATAGGTCTGGGAGTGTAGTCTGGAGGTAGAAAAGCCCCTGGGTTCCACCAATAGTACTACAAAAAATAAAAAATAAAAAATGTAATTTATAAAAGGGATGCTTATAAGTTCTTTGATTTGTCCTGATTTGTTTGGGGTACTGAAACCTGTACCCAGAGCCTCATGCATGTTAGGCATTACGCATTACCACTGAGCTACAGCTCCAGCCCATTTTATTATATTTTATTTTATGTGAAGGCAAGGTCTTACATCTCACTAAATTGCTCACACTAACCTGGAACTTGTAATCTTCCTTCCTCAGCCTCCTGAGTAGCTAGGACTAAAGTCATGTGCCACCACACTGGCTTTGAGTCCATAGTTAGTTGGCTCTGTTTGTTTGGGCTGAGGTGAAACAGAGCAAAAGGGTGTGGCAGAGGACAGCTGCTCCGCTCATCACAGTTGGAGGGGAGAGAGAGAGAGAGAGAGAGAGAGAGAGAGAGAGAGAGAGAGAGAGAGAGAGAGAGAGGAGGAGACAAGGACAGCTACATCTCCAGGGCCCCACCCCCAGTGACTTAATTCCTCCAGCCATATCCAACCTGCCTAGTTTTCACCACCTCCCAGTAAATCCATTTGAATCACCAAACCATCAGATGGCTGAATCCACTGGTAAGGACAACACCATCATGATCCAATCTTGTTATCTGTGGACATCACTCCATTGCCTAACACGTGACATTGTATGGGTAATTCAGACCCACTTTATAACTGGGGTGTCTTAAAATAACTTTAATTCTATCACGAGGGCCTCACTGTCAGTCATGGAAGCTGAATTACCTCCCCACATCCCCAAATATCAAATATCTCAAGCTACAAATATCATCATATTGAGGGTTAGAGTTTCAATATATAAATTTTCAGGGGACACAAAAAGTCATTCCATAACACTGCATGAAATGTCATATGTAAATAAGAGTTTGGATAGAAGGGCGTATAGAATTTAGAAACTTGCCCCATAATCTCTCTTTGCTTCTAATCCCTCTTCCCTTGAGAACCACCTCTCTGGAAATACAAAATCACTTTTATTTCTCTTATTGCTGTGATTTTTCATATGCTGGCCCTCTCTTTGGGGTACACATTTCCCACCACATCTCTCAGGAAAACTCCTAAAAGACTTGCAAGACCTCATTCAAACTCCCTGGAATTGGCCACGGGCTCCGAGCCTACGTTAGGTATCTCTTTTCATCCCTTTGAGATATTTTTTACTACTTTTAGTACTTACTAATAGCATTTTCACTTTCTTTTCATTATCCTTCCCTTCATTAGTCATCTTTGCTTGACTAATTCTAGAAAAATAAACACACAGCATATATTCAATTAATGCTTGTCGAATTTATTGATGGAAGTCTTTATTGATGGCAGTAAATGAAGATGCATACATTTAAATTATATCCAAGATATTAACAGGCATTTAACGAGTGATTTCATAATCAATTAGGGTTTTTATTTTCCCATAAAGTTTTTGTCACCATTAAAATTAGAACTAATATTGGAATATATTTCTTCTTTTTACTGAGTTGTGTTGCTTGAATATTTAGTATATAGAAGGATCCTAATTTACTGTCTAAAGTTGGGTAGCAACTCCTATAATTTTTTTTAAAGAACAATGAATTACTGTAGTCAAATGCCACACAACATGGCTGCCAGCTGCAGGTGGTCAGTAGCCCCTTCCTTCCAGAGCACTTGGATTTAAAGAAATAAGACCAGGGAAGTATAGATTCCTTCTCCTCCCTAGTTGAAAAGCATGCATTTTGCAGCACTATTAAAATATGTTATATTGAGACTTTAGATAGATTATTTAAATGATGGGCAGCCATCATCAATCACACGCTGCCCATCCCCAAAGTCCATTCAATCCACCAAAGAAAGTAGGAAACTTAAAGCTCTCACATAGGGCAGGGGTCACAAATGGGATTGGGTAGCCAATATTGATGGTGGGTATAGGGCTTTCTATATGTTTAAAGCCCCTTTAGGTAGACACTGGCCAATAAAGAAAATTCCCATTTTTCATATTGTTTTTTGACTTAGTTACTTTGTCCATACATGGCTTGTAATTCTTCAAAATTATGAGCCTGTTTGTTCTGCGTGTTTCTTTCCTCATCTATTCATGGCAACAGCCCATGGCTCTATGGTTGGTGCATATAGATCTCTTTTTTTTTTTTTTTTTTTGGTGGTACTGGGGTTCCTGGAAGCCCTTCAACCACCGGGCTACACTCCCAGACCTATTTTATATTTTTATTTGGAAACAGGGTCTCCTAAGCCAGCATGCGTGGCTGGCTTCGAACCTGTGCAATCCTCCTGTCTCTGCCTCCCAAGCGCGGGGATTACAAGCATGTGCCACCATGCCCGGCTAGATCATTGATTCTCGACATTTTGGCTCGACATTATCTGCATTTCATTGTGCATGTTCAGGTCATATGAATAATTCACAACCACCTTTCTTCTTAGGAAGGTCTGGATTTTGTTTTTCTTAACATTATCTCCTGGGAATCCCATTTCCTCACTGCCTACTCAATATCTCACTCCTCAGTTCTACATAGAGCTATTAGTCTTGTTCTTTTTTTTTTTTTTCTGCACAACTTTAAATTTCCTGAAAAGTTATCTGAATTATTTTCCAACATTCCTAAACCTCATATGTCTTGCTCCCCACCTCTGTGGGAAATTGTTCTCTCAAAGGGCATCAACCAACTCAGTACTCTCATTTTTTTTTCTTATATTTGAGCTTCTTTATCATGGATGGAACAATGATAATGCTTTTTTTTCTTGAAAATATTTCCTCTTTTATCTTTGGTGACCCTGCTATTTCCTGATGTCCTCCCACCTCTGTATTACTTCTCAATTTTCTTAACCTGGTTCCTCTTCCATCTCTTGCCTGTTCAGCCTGAGCTCATTTTTCTATGCTTCTGCATTTTCTCTTTGAGTCATTGCATCTCCCTCTATTCCCTCAGTTATAAGGAAAATTGTCTGCTTTCTGAGTCATGGACCTCTTTGAGCAGCTGACCAAATACTGACAATATAGCTAGCATTTATTGAGCATGGACTGTGTAACCTATGAAATCTTCACAATAATACCATGAGGTTAGACTAAAAATACCTGCCAAAGATCCATAGCTCCTGCTGTGGTTTCGATGAATTTGAACCCTGATGGTTCACAGGAAAGGACTTGGCCCCAGGGTTGGTGGTATTGGGAGGGTACTATAGTCTTTTAAGAGGTGAGGGTTATGAAGTCACTGGGGAAATGCTCTTAAAAGGGATTATGGGACTTTAGTTTCTCTCTCCTCTTTCTATCTCAATTCCCTGGCTCAAGATCTGAGAACCCATTCTAACATGAGTTCCTACCATTTGCCATCTGCCACCCTCATTAAAGGCAAATCAATTGGCAGCCAGATTTTGGATCTGAATCTTCAAACTGTGAGCTAAAAGAACCTTTTCTCTTAATAAGTTAATTGCCTTAGGCATTTTGTCATCATAACACAAAGTTGACTAATACACAGCTCTTAATACAGCAAGGATTCAAATGCCTGTAGTTGACTATCATCTACCATGGCATTCAAATCCCACAAATAGTGTTAGTGAAATTGTGGCTCCTCGAATGTCTTTTCTGGAACCCCTGAACCTTTACCACATAAATGATGACTACAAACTTCTCTCTCTGGCTACAACCTGAGTTTCATATAATCTTTTCAAAACAGATTTGGTGAGGTATTTGGCATACTATAGATTGCACATATTTAAATGGTATGATTTGATAAATTTTGAAGTATGCATATACCTGTGAAAACCATTAGCCCTCAAGATAATAAATGTGTCCATCACCTCTAAAAGTTTCCCTAATACTCTATCATTCCATCCCAGACAACCACAGCACATTCTGCCCAGAGGCAACCACTAATCTGCTTTCTGTTCCTCTAAAGCAGTTTTTATCTTCGAAAGTTGTATATTAATGGGATCATACATTAAGTATCTTAACTGTTGGGGTTTCTTACCTTGGTTTACATTTAGATTCATCCATGTTGTCATATGTAACAGTATTTTGTTCTGTTTCTTGACTGAGTAGTATTCCAGTGTACAGTTACATCAAAACTTATTTATCCATCCACCTGCCAAAGGACATTCAGGGTTTTTATTTTTCTATTTGGAGTTATTACAAATCATACTACCATGGGTATTTTTATATAAATCTTTCCTTGGGCATGTGCTTCTAAATCTATTGAAAATAACTAGAAGTCAATTTTCTAGAGCACATAATACTTACTCTTCCATTTTTAAAAAAAATAACTAGTTTTGCAAAGTGGCTTTATCATTTTCCAGTTCTTTACTCAGCGTATGAGAATTTCAGTGTATGAGGTTTCTACACATCATTGCAAATATTAGATATTTTCAACTGAAGCCATTGTAGTAGATGTGTAATGTAATCTTGTGGATTAAATTTACATTTCCCAAATGAAAGATTAAAATCCAACATCTCTTCCTGTATTTCATTGCAGTTCACATATCTTCTTTGATATTCTTTGTTGAAGGATCTTTCAAATGATTTCCTCTTTTTAAAAATTAGACTCATTTTTCTATTCTTGACTTTCGAGAGTTCTTTATAATATCGGAACACAGTCCCTCATTATATCTATCACTTGGAGATGTTTTATCCGAGTCTGTGGCTTCTTTTTTCATTATCTACATACTGGCCTTTGGAGATCTGAAATTTTATATTTTGATGTAATATCATCTATCCATGTTTTATGGATTATGCTTTTGCCTTTGTATAAAGAAATCTTTGCCTAACACAAAGCTGCAAACAGTTTGTGCATTTTCTTCAAGAAATGTCAGTGCTTTGGGCTCTGCATTTGGGACTAAGGTCCATTGGTACAGATCAATGTTCATAATTTGTATGTGATTATCTAGTTGTTTCAGCTTCATCTGTCAGTCTTATCGCCAGTGAATTGCCTTTTCACGTTTGCACAATGTATTGTTCATATACGAATGGGCTTGTTCCTAGAATCTATTCTGTTTCTTTGATATATTTTGCTAGTTTTACACCAATAACACACTCTCTTTTTGCCTTTGGTCTTAATAGTTAATCATGAACTCAGTTAATCTTTCTTCCTCATTCTTCTTCTGAAACTTTGTTTTGTCTTTTCTCAGTCCCTTAAATTTCTATGCAAATTTTAGAACCAGTTTGTTTATTATGGATCAGCCCACTGGGGTTTTAACTGGGACCACACTGAATCTATGAAGGAAATCATATAAAAATATTGAGTTTTACACCCATGAACAAGGAATATTTCTCCATTAGGGTTCGATTTCTCTCAGCAATGTTTTGTAGCTTCTGTTTTACATGGCTTGAACATCTTTTGTCAAATTCATCTCTAAATTGTTTATATTCAGTGCTATGATATTTGGTGGCACTAGGGTTCCTGGAAGCCCTTCTACCATAGGGCTACACTCCCAGACCTATTTTATACTTTTTTATTTGGAAACAGGGTCTCTTAAGCCAGCGAGGCTGGCTTCAAACCTGCTCGATCCTCCTGTCTCCGCCTCCCAAGCCGAAGATTACAGCATGTGCCACCACGCCCAGCAATGGTATTCTTAAAATAAACAATCAACAATTATTCAAATAAAATTGAAATTATTCAAATAGCATACTGATAATCCCTGATACTATAATAGTTGCAAGTCTAATAATCCAAAGCTAGGAACACATTTTAAGACCCATTCTAAGGATGGGAGAGCTCAAGGTGAGACTTAATAACCTAATGACACAGAAACAGAACAATCAGCCCGGCGCGGTAGCACACACTTTTACTCCCTGCACTTGGGAGACAGAGACAGGAGGATCGCGCAGGTTCGAAGCCAGCAGAGCTGGTTTAAGGGACCCTGTTTCCAAAGATAAAAAAAAAAAAAGTATAAATTAGGTCTGGGAGTGTAGCCTGGAGAAGGGCTTCCAGGAACCCCAGTACCACCAAAAAGAAAGAAAGAAAGAAAGAAAGAAAGAAAGAAAGAAAGAAAGAAAGAAAGAAAGAAAGAAAGAAAGAAAGAAAGAAAGAAAGAGAACAATCAGGAACAATCAACAGAACAATCAACAGACAATAGCAAAAGCCTCTCCAGGCTCATTTCCTCCCCCACCTGACATTTATGCAAATGTCAACTTCAACAGACATAGAATGTTTAGTTATTTATTCACTTCTCCCATTTAGATTCATCCTTTGACCTCAATGAACTTAAAACTAAATAGATTCTACTACTTTTCAACTTATTTCAGGAGTTATAAAAATAGACACTTTATTTAACTACATTATCTCTACTAGAAACTATCTGTGAAAATGATTATTTGTTAACACTGCCATAGTATATTTCCCTGATTATTATTCTGGAGGTGAAATGATTAATATTTATGGAGTATTTTCTCTCTTGCTAGGGATATGCTTTAAAATATTTGATTCTTTGTATGAAGCCTGTGCCTGTTTTTCCCCAATGAGGCCAGTCCGTGGTACTCCTCCAGGTAGCAAGAGAAGCAACCCTTCAAGTGTTATCAAGTCTCTATCAGAATTTCACCAAATAAGAACTATTGCAAATTTTAATACAGATCTCCATCATCTGGATTCAAGAACAAAATAATAAATTATGTAAATTTCTCAAGACTGTAAACTTTTATTTTAAAGCACAAGTCAAGTATCCTTTACCTGAAATGCTTCGGACCTGAAATACTTGATTTTGGAATATCTGCAGGTATATAATGCGTTGTCTTGGACACAGAATCCAGGGCTACACAGGAAACTTGTGTTAGATTTCCATTGGCCTGTGGCTTTCTTGTGAAGAAGCTAATGTCCAGACACTGCTTACCAACTGTAACTAGAAACTGGAATCTAGATTCCAGGTTCCAGGCTTTGCATATTTTATGTAGATTACTTTATTTAATTTCCCAAACAACCTTAGGTATCTTGTCAATCATTTATAGGCAAGGAAATAGCCATAAAACCTTAGTTATCTTTACCAAAAGTTGCAAAATTAAAATACAGGGAAATGAATTTTTCCCCAATACTAGGGATTGAACCCAGGGGCATTCTACTTCTAAGCTACACTCCCAGCCCTATTTTTTTATTCTTTATTTTGAAACAGAGTCTCATGAATTTGTGGCCGGCCTTCCTAAGCAGCTAAGGCTGTCCATGAACTGTGACCTTCCTGTCTCAGCCTTCAAAGTACTGGGATTACAAGCATGCACCATCAATCCCAGCACTGGATATTTTAATTAATTTACCTATTTTGGCACCCTATTCCATTATACCAAGGTTCTTTTTCAACTGAAAAAAGATTCTAAATAAAAAATAACTTAAAATTCAGTTTATCTTATTATGTATCAGTTAAGACTTCACTTAAATTTGTTTCCCACAGCTACATACATGGTTTACCGAATTTCCATTTGTTTTTCCTGCCTGAATTGCGAGTTGGATATTCTACTATCAGCAAGAATTTTTTGATGACATAAAACTCCACATTTATTACTTTCTTATAAGAAGTCTGGAGTAGCAGATTTCAGTTTTGATTCATCAAAATCTTCAGTTGGGATTTCCTGATTCTACAGGACTTCTTAAAGATGCTACTTCAAAATGACACAACACTTGCATCCACATTTTATGACTGTGTCTCCTAAAATTAATGTGTTAGAAAGTTAATCCCCAATGCAGCAGGGTTGGTAGGTGGGGATACTGGGGACATGTTTAGGCTATGAGGGCTTTGCCTTCATGAATAGATTAATGCCCATATAAAATGGGCATGTAGGAAAGAATTTACTTTCTCTTGTCCTTTTTTCATTCCACCATTAGAGGAGACATCAAGATGTCTTCATCAGACTGACCTTGAACTTGGATTTTCCAGTATCAAGAACTATGCAGAAATAAATTTATTTCCTTTCTAAATTACCCAGTCGTGGGTACTCTGTTATGGCAACAAAAAATTGACTAAGACTTTGACCCAAGCAAATATAAATAGCCAAGTAAGGCTATTTAGACTTAAGTAAAGAAACCCAAACCACATTATAAAATCAAATGGTGATATGTGTCTTGTATATCAGAAGGGATGGTCGGGAAGAAACAAGAAGATTCAAGGTAAAACAAGGCAAAGAATAAGAATAAAGAGAGAGAAATGGAAAAAATCTGAGAGAGGAAATAGAAAAAAAGAGAAGGGCGAAAGAGATTTTAAAAGAGAGAGGGAGAAGTGGTAACTGATCTGACTCGACTTTTTATACTTTTATGGGTGCATTCTAACTATTCATAATAGCGAGGCTCAAAGTGATGCAGGCATATATGCCCACTGTACTCGGTGTATTTCCTTCTGAATCCTTCCCCGCTCTCTCTCCTCCCGTAGATGTTACTGAGATTAGTAGTGATACCTTCATATATGGACATATCATTATTTGGACTGTTTTCTTCATCAGTTCTCTTTGTTCCCCCTCCCCATTTCCCTCCACTAATCCCGTTCTACTATTCTATTGGTCTCTCTCCTCATTTATCTAAAATTCCTTTTGTTTCCTTTTTTTTTTCTCTAACTTCTGCATATGAGAGAAAACGCATGGCCTTCCATGATGCTTTCTTTCAGCACTTATCTATTAATCTTTTGTGTCTTATTCCAATGTCTAACCCACGGTAAATCAAAATAATCCACATAGATGGTCATTTCCCTCAGATTCCATATACTAATGGGAGGTAATCCCTGGGCTCAACACTAACTCCAAAGTCAGTCATTTAGACTGAATGTCTTAATTAACCTGAACTCTGCTATTACATTTCTGCCGTTTCTGTGCATGTTTGTTATCCACAGTTCCAGGTGATAACATCCCTTCCAAGGCAATAGCCAGATACAAAATTCTTGCAAGCAAGCTGGCCTTCCTTTTAAAATCTGCACAGCTGGAAAGATTTTATAGAGGTCAGCAGGCATTTCTGATGTTGCCTAGAAGAATTTCTCCAAATTACGGAGAAGCCCTTTATTCTACTTTATTTCATCTATTGCATGACAAAAATTCACACTCCATACTCTATTCCTGCTCATAGTAACAGTTAATTATAACTAAAATCCACTTGGTTATTTTTACTGGTGCACTGTAGTTATACATCACACTGAGATACAGAATGAGAGGAACGCACAATACACAGCTCACGGAGCGTCTCCCTCTGCTTCCATATACACGTCTGTGAGATTAGCGTTGGTAGTTTAACATACATGCACAGCATTATTTAAACTGTCACCTTCTTTGTTCACTGGGATGTTACTATTTAAATTTATACTATATTATGTCATAATTAAAGTGCCCTCTTCACTGACAAACTGCTAAGGTTTTTTTTTGTGTTTTGTTTTTAAGGCCTACTATTTCTTTTACTTGTTCATTTTGTCCAATTTTGTAATTATTACACTTGTTACATATCAACTTCTGGTGCTTTACACTAGTGTATTACTTGTGGATTATAGCAAGTGGCCCTTATTTAAACTTTATATGTCAAAAGTAATGCTTCAGCCAGGCATGGTGGCACATGCCTATAATCCCATTACTTGAGAGCCTGAGACAGGAGGATTGGAGGTTCAAGGCCAGCATCAGCAACTGAGTTACTGAGACCCTTTAAAAAAATGCTGGGAGTTGTAGTTTGGAGGTAGAATGCTCCTGGATACAACCCCCCCCCAAAAAAAAAAAAAGGAAAGAAAGAAAGAAAAGAAAAGAAAAAGAGAAAAAGAAAGAATAGTGCTTGTAAAGTTTAATATATAAGCTCCATTTTAATTGCTTTCTTGAATTAAATCAGGAAACACTTAGTTGCATTAATAATACACCATTTTATAAAATCAAAATACATTCAGTTAAAAATACTAGTAACAAATGTACCTTATACATTGGGTGATATAAGGATCACGTGAATTGATTTAGTTTTGAAGAATTCTATGTGATATCCTTGTTGGTTGTTGCCTTGGTAATATTTCCTTACTGAAAAAATGTGAAGTCAGTTGGTTCCCTATTATTCAATCACAAATGAGTGATTAACAACGGGTTTACCTTATCTCATGGCCCAGCTTCCCTCTGAGCACTGTGATACTGACCCCCTGGACCTGGTCAGAGTACAGTGAGAAGGCACAGGACACCAGTATGGAACTGTGAAAGAAAATCAGCATATTTTAACATAAAAAAACCCAAAGAACTACACTCTGAAAATTTATCATGTAAACCACATACAGAAAATAAAGAACTATAACTTCCTATTAATTAGGTTTTTCTCTATCTCATATCTGTCAAATTTTTTATCAAGCCAGGCTTGTTGGTTATAATCCCAGTGATTGGGAGACTGAGACTAGAGGATCACAGGTTCGAGGGCAGCCTCAGCAACTTGGCAAGGCCCTCTGAAACTTAGCAAGACTTTATTTTAAAATAAAACATGAAGTGGCTCACTCTTGTAATCTCAGCACTTGGGAGGCTGAGATGGGAGGATCGCAGGTTAGCCACCTGCCTCAGCTACTTAGTGAGGCCCTTTGCAACTTAGTAAGACCCTGTTTCAAAAATAAAGAAAAAAACAGAGCTAGGGATGTAGCTTGGAGGTAGAATGCCCTTGAGTTCCACCCCCAGTACAACACACACACCAACACCCCCCACCCCACACACACACACAAATAAAGATGGTGGTATAGTTCAAAGATAGAATGTCCCTGTGTTCCATCCCTAGTACAAGAAGGATGAAACGAAGAAAGAAAGAAAGAAAGAAAGAAAGAAAGAAAGAAAGAAAGAAAGAAAGAAAGAAAGAGAAAAATGTTAAAACACAAAGAGAATTCATCTCATTTTGAAGCCATAGGGGGCAGTTTAACTCTCAAGGAGCATTTGGCAATGTCAGAGACATTTTGGTTGTCACAACTGGGCATAGGAAGGGCTGCAGAGCCAGCCACAAGGACCACAACAGACTTCACAACAAAGAATGCCCAACCAAAGATGTCAACAAGCGAACTTATGTTCGATGGAAAACAGTCCACGGTTTTTAAGCCATCAGAACACAACATTTCTGTGTAAAGAGTTAATCTTACATGTAATTCTTTTATTTCTTAGCTCTATCCAAAATTCCAACGGCCAACATTCAGATTAAAAGCTGTTTTGAGTGACCAAGTCTGATACATAGAGAATAATTTGGTGGCGGTGGTAGGGTAGGGGGTGGTGTGTGGTGACTCTGGCACTGCACAAATACAAAGCGCCCCTAGGAGCTGGCTTTTGAAGAGGAAAATAACTGAGCATCAAGCCGAGTGTGTGTAGCTCATTAGTTATCCAACTGGACTCTCTGTTCTTTACAAGAGAAACTTCCTCTGGGGTTGGAATGGGGGTAGGGTACCCTCAAGGGATGGCAGGGGGGTGGGCAGTTTGCAAGTCTGAGAAATACAAATCTTTGAGGTGACTAAATTAAAAACATGCTATGAAGCTATAAACTCACTACTGAATCTGTGGCCTCGGGTCAGAATCCCCGCAGGAGAGCCGATTCCTCAATGCCTGAGCTTGTTAACTTTTTCTGTAAGGAGCAGCCCAGAGCTAAGTCAGCTCTGAGCAGGACTCTGCAAGGCCACATCAAAAATGACAACAGGCGGCCCGTGTGAGGAGACAGCGGTGGGAGGTTCACCCTGGGTGACGATTCTGCCATGGCACACCCCGGGAAAATTGCAAGGACAAATGTAAATGTTCTGTCTCATTGAAATTCACTTCGGATTATACAAAGCCTATTCTTTTTTACTTGAAAAGCTACCAATTTCGGTTTTCATATGTGTTAAGAGATGGAGATTTTCCGATGGGCCACAGAGGACTCAGGGACAATTCCTGTGTGTTTTCTCCACACTGGTTAGATGATATGATTTAGCAGCACTCCATCCCCTTCCTCCTGAAAACGTAGCTCATACCTTCATTTAACTTACAACTGTTTTATTGTTATGGAAAAAGAAGAGAAATAATGTTCAAATTTTCCTATGCAAATTGAAAGTGGTTTGAATCTAATGCTAGATAAGATTTTATCCATTGTCTTCCTTCCTTTCTCCTTCCTTCCTCCCTTCCTTCCTTCCTTCCTTCCTTCCTTCCTTCCTTCCTTCCTTTTTCTTTTTTTGTGGAACTAGGCATTGAACCTGCAGGCACTTTACCTTCAAACAACATCCCACCCCAGCCCTATTTTATTTTAAAACAGAATCTCACTAAGCTGCTGAGGGCCTTACTATATCAATAGGCTGGCTGATGTGAACCTGCGATCGTCCTGTCTCAGTCTCCCAAGAACTGGGACTCTAGGTGTGCACCACTGCACCCAGCTTGTTGTGGTGCTAGAGATTGAACCCATGCATGCATGCTAAGTGTACGTTCTACCACTAAGCTATATTTCAGCTCTTTCTTTAAAAAAAAAAAAATCCTAGCCAGATGTGGTGGTACATGCCTGTAATCACAGTACTTGGGAGGCTGAGACAGGAAGCCAGCCTCAACTATTTAATGAGATCCTCAGGAAATAAATAAACAAGGGCTGGATGTGAGACAGGCATTTTTGTCTAAATTGATGAAGTGTTAATGCCATCTAGTAAGCAGAGGTGAAGGTGCTTCTGAATGTCTTGTAATGGTCAGGACAGGACACAACAGCAAAGAATTCTCTGACAGAAATGTCAGTAGTGTTGAGACCAAGAAACCTTAGTCTAATATAATTTCAGGCCCACAAGTGGTGCTTAAGGCTTAGTATTTTTGAATTATTAACATGTAAAGTGAACATTCTGTCTACTTAACAAAACTCAGTAATAAAACTGACACTCAAAAGACTTTGCTTCAGGCGTGCATGGTGGCACATGTCTGAAATCCCAGGACTTGGGAGGCTGAGACAAGAGGATCACAGGTTCTAGGACAGCTTTAACGACTTAGTGAGACTCTTTCTTCAAAATAAATAAATAAATAAATAAATAAATAAATAAATAAATAAATAAAAAGGGCTTGGAATTTATAGCTCAGAGGTAGAACATCTTGGGTATAGAATACTCCAGTATCACAAAATTTTTTTTTTCTTTGCTTCAAACCATTTAGGCATTTTGAAGGTAATTATGTTATAGAGCCTGAATAAGAAATAGGGAGTAATTCCCCTGTATACATATTTAGACACAGTCCTCCAAGAATACCTTTTCAACCAAATCAGAAACTCAGTTTAATTAAAATAACATTATGAGTAATAAACAAAGCCTTAGAACATCAGCTTCAGTATACAAACAAAATAATCACTGGAGCTAATAAATAAATGAGTTATTTTCTATAAACCTAATGTGGCAGTTTTAACTGTATTGTAGCAAAGTCACATTAAGTCCCTTGATTTCATAATTATCATGTTGAACTTAAAAATCTCGAATGCATCAAACTTTTCTGTTACGGTGGGAGATGTTGCGGTGGGCATATTATGGTTGTGGAGAAACTGTTCCCGGGGACCCCTATTAGGGTCCCGGACACAATTTCCCTCAAACCACAACAAAACACAAAACAACCAAAAACTAAGGATAAGTATACATAGCTTGGACACTTGCTGAAGATTTAAAGAAGTTTATTAAAAGATAGAAATACAGAAAATAGTTACGGCCCCATGCCAATGGCATTGGGGGGGGGGGGTTTGAGCCAATTCACCACCTAAAGATACAGCAGGTGGACCGGACTTTTTATACCCATGACCTCCATCTTGTTTATGTAATTCTGACTTAGTAATCTCCTTACCCTGTAAGGTACCTCCCCCAGCAAGGTGTAGCAAGGTGTCTCCTTTTGAAGGTCGACCCCCTCCTCCCATCCTAGCTAGCTTATGGATATCTTTAGACCTAGAAAGGCCTAGTTCCCCTCTCCTATTGACTGGCTAATTACTTTTAGCTAAGTCAATCTAAGTTTCAATAGCTGTTTCCTTCCAAAGCCAAGCCTTTCTCTCTCCAGGTCTGCCATTTTGACACAATTATTTCTGAAATATATCTTAATAATCAGAGCATTCTCAAATCTTCCTAAGCCATTCCCAATACTGGTACATTTTCTTTACAATTTAAAGTAAATGGGCCCTATGAAAACAGATGCTAACATTAAAATAAAAATGACTAGCACATTGGTTCATTTTTGTTGTTTCCTGTTTGATTTTAATTCTTCTGTTTTCTTATTGTAAGATTGAGTATAGAAAAGCAAAAAGCTTCAGTCAAAAGTTATTTAGGAAAATACATATTCTAAATCATTTTGACTATAGGTTTCTACACTGTTTTCTTGGGCTATATATACTAAGGGTCTTGATCATATAAAATATGTATAAAATATAAACTCGCCTCCATGGCCGGATGCATTATGAATTATGTAAGTTCCCTGTTGTGGTCATTGCCTGGCCTGCCAGCATTCATTACATGCTGCAATGTTCAAAGTATCTCCTTGTGTGATTCATCATGCTTTAGGCACGTTCTTACCGTTAACTATTTATATATTCTTTTCTATTTGGAAGTACTAAAATAAACAAAGAACATTATTTTTGCTAAAATTAGCAAGTTCTCTTAGCCTAAAATAACAATTTCTCTTAGCCTTTGTGCCAATAGGAGATGTGCATAGCAACTTCCTGATTTCTACAGGTAGGAGCACATTATTGAATATGACATTTGAAATCCTCAAGTCTGTCAAATCAGTGAATGCCTTGCTGCGTAAAATACATGACAGCGCTTTGAAAATTTAAGAGCTATTTTTAATAGTATTTTTAACCAACAGGCTTTGTTTTTAAGACCCTTTCAGACACATTGTTTTATTAAATGAATGCAAAAGCAGCCCATAAGCTGTGCTAATTGGCTGCCTTTCTTTGTCCCTGTGTCAAAATTATAACCATTTCTAAACCCTTAAAGAGACATGGGCCTGTCCAATACAGTCAGATTAAAGGAAAAGTCAATTATTAAAAACTTTAGATACTAATTAGATGCAATATCTCTAGAAATATGATTCCATTCTAGACCTACATAATGATGATTAGCCCTTAGCCTTATCCTTCGAAGGAAGCTTAACACTGGACTTCAGCTGCTTTCTATGCAAAACGAAAGGGCTGGATGAATCTGTCAGCTTAATTCATTAAAAAGATTTCTGAGAAAATGTTATCTTTCTAAAATGAGTTGAATATTTGGAAGAGCTGTTTGAAATTCGATGATGCTATTGCTATTTTTGCTGTCATTATATATCAAAGTAGAGTGGATATCTGACAGTATCTCAACACTCAATGGTTAAATCACTTTTTAAAAATAACTAAAATTTTAGGACTTTGTCATATTCTTAGAGATCAAGAAAATACTTTATAGCACATGTAAACATTGTTTGTATTCATTTATGACAAGGAAAATTACCTTGCTCTCGTTGCCTATAAAATGTCAGCAACTAATTTATCGGCCATTGGTATTTAAAGTTGAGCTGCTAAAATAATTAAATGTGAACAATGTCAAAACTTTTATGTTTTTGAACAAGAATTCTGTGAGTGCTATTTTATGCTACTAATTAATAATGAATTATGCAGTATTGTGAAACCCAACACTACTTCTTGAGAATTACAGTATGCTATTGTATCATAAAGACAGAATAATGAAAAAGCAAACACAACAACAACAACAACAACAAAAGGAGAGAACTTCAGGAGCTTGCAGTTGGTTGGAAAGAGCTCCTTTTGAAACAAACACTGAAATTTATTGAACCTTATTTACAGAAGGTCATAAAAATAAGATTAGGTGGGCATGGTTTGTGGAGGTTTATTCTCTTCGAGCCCAAATCCCTGTTCACCTTCCCACTGTACACATGCCTAAGAGCAGTGCTTAGCCAACCTGAGCTGGCCTCAATATCCTCTTGCTCAACATGGCCATCTGTGCTTTTGCACTAGGGAATATGCCCACCGCCTTTGTCCAGGTGGGATTATAGCTTTGTAGAAATTTCATGGGCAGGCTAAAGTTCTTCTCAACTGGAAATAATGGGATGGAATGAATCTCTTTTCTTGTTGCACTTCTATAGCAAATGCAAAAGGAGGAATTTCTCTGATGGAGAAAAGACAGAGGTTTAAGTTCTAGACAACTTGAAGAACCCCATAGACTTTCTAGAGTAAATCTCTTAAAAGCCTAGGGCTCCAGGAGTGGAGAGAGATGAGGCTATAGGAAGCAAGCATCGGTCATGAGCTTTACAGCTAAGTCACAGACTCCCAAATCCATCCCTTGACAGTCTGTGTCCAAATTCTGCTCTTCTTTCACTGTAAGTAGAACCTGTAGGAAAACCCTACAGCTTCACAAAGGAAGAGATCACATTCCAGGATCCTTTAGGAATCCAGCTGTCTTGAGGATATATATATACACACACACACACACACACACACACACACACACAGTCATATTGAGGATGGAACCCAGTGATTTTCTACCTCCAGGCTATACTCCCAGACCTATTTTTAATATTTTATTTGGAAACGGGGTCTCACTAAGTTGCTGAGAACCTCTCTAAGTAGCTGAGGCTGAGGCTGGCTTTGAACCTGCAATCCTCCTTTCTCAGCCCCCCAAGTACTGGGATTACAAGCCACCACTCCTGGCAAGGATATGTTTAAAATTCCTTTTCATATTAAAGGGTTGTGGACATTCAAAACATCTAAGTTAGCTTGCACTGGCTGCTCTTTCTTGGACTGTTGGCACTGTTCTTGATAAATATTGTTATTTTAATTCCAAGCCACTTAGAAATAAGGTTGTTTGGAGAAATGGTTGTCATTTCCATCTGCCAAGTACCATAGAGAATTTAGAATATGAGCAAAGAACATATAGTGATCTGTGCACTGTTTCAAAAATACTTTCAGTATCTGGTAGCAAAGAAATATTCACATTGCCCTTTCTATAACTTAAACACCTACATTTCTAAAATTTGCCATTTTCAAAACTATTCTCTTTTTGAAAAATCATTCATGCTATTATCATGAATATGCTTTTTAGCTTCCACTATTTGTGTGAAATAAGTTAAGTGGAAGAAAAGCAGATATACTAGTGAATCATTTTCTGACTTTTTTTTTATTATTTGATGTCAAAAATCTAGTTCATTTGGGTACTGAATTTCCTGTTGCTTGGCGGGAACTTTTTAAAAATTGTGTGTGTGTGTGTGTGTGTGTGTGTGTGTGTGTGTGTGTGTGTTGTTGTCGTTTTTTTCTGAAAATATCATTGTGGTCTTTTTCAAAGAAAATGCCCACTTTCTAATGAAAATCCCATCTTTACAATATTCATAAATTCGGTGCTACTCCTCTACCTTTTCCTTGCTATTTCTCTCTTTCCTTCCCTAGCAGGGACCTAAAGCTTTTATGCTTTGGCAGTCCTTGTTATCAAAAGGAATATAGAAAACCTTACTTGTGCAAATTTTATAAAGACAAGAGCATGTAAATAGATTCCTAGGGTCATAAAAGAGGATTGTAAGGAATCCTGAAATCCTTTAATAGCTTACAGGGAACTTTACTTCTGCTTTATTTTTGAACTGGTGAGCATTGGAATCTGATGTCTGCCTTTCCTTATTCAATGGGAAAGCGTTCTCCTGTAGAGGACAAATCTTATTCAGTACCTCACAGTTACTGAGAGATAAACAAAGCAAAGGATTCTGATGTCAAGTGTCCAGATTGTAAGACGGACTCTCCCTCCTCTTCTTTTCTTCCACCTCTCACCAAGTGATTACTTAGTTGGTTGGGAGCAGACCTCAGGGGGTTCCAGCTGGGTGAGAAGTTTATTTTGGGAATATTCTCTGGAGTCTCAGAAGTTCCATTCTGGATTCAATCTTGATATGTGTTGGGAAAGTAGAATTTTATCTTTTAATCATCTCCCAATGCAGCAGTCCTCTATACTAAGGTAACAGAGAAAGAAAATACTGCGATTATTGAATACACATTTAATCTGATTGTGATAACATGTCATGGGTAATCTCCTAAGAGACTACAAGGACAGAAAGAAAGCTCACTTTCTCATAGCCAAGCAGATGCAACCATGACATACATGTTTTCAAGATGGACAGTAAGTAGTCCTCAACTAAGAGGACTTGATACTCACACATAATTTGTCATGACTATCAAAATAACTGAACTCACTGTCTGTGTTAGCTGTTTGACTTTGTCCAGAGGAGCAAAAAAAAAAAAAATCTTCTTATATGTTTATGACAGGAGGTAGATTTACTTCTTGAAGTTTTACACCATGAAGCAAGGTGCCCCCTAAAGTTAGAATCCTACCCTCCCACAGAAACTGTTAAATAATGACATGTATGCATATAAATTACCAGTGCCAATCTCAATGACATGGACAGGGAAGGGGAAAGAGCGTGGGACCTGGAGGAAAACACACAACGTACTGGTGCATGTATATTCCTATCACAGTATCCCTCAGGATAATGTATAATTATGATGCACAAATAAAGGCATATTATATATATAATGGGAGATGAGGATGCTCTGTGAGTATTTAAAAGAGATGATTGATAAAAAGTCTTAGATCATGTTAAGTTTTCAAAAAGACACACATACACACATATACACGTAAAAAGAAGAGAAAGTATTTACAAGTTTTCTATACTAAATATTCTAAACAAATGTTAAAATCCAAGTGGATCTATTTTTCCTCTTTCCTTTTTATTTCATTTATTTTTTTGATATATATCATTGTTGTTATGGATTGGTCCTACCCTGTAACCTAAAAGAGCTTTGTATCTAAGGGGGAAAAAATACTTGTAAACTAAATGTCACTATCTGGCTGACGCAAGTTTATATTTGGTTCCTGCACCTGCCTTGAATCTTCTTAATTATACAGTGCTGTTGGAAATGTCTTGCCCCACAGGCTTCTCTATCTACTTGAAGAGGGCGTAAAGCTCACTTGATTTCTAAAATTTTGGTAATCTGAAGCTCTGCTGTAATAGACTGAACACTCAGAAACAATCTGCGTGTGCTTCTTGCTCTGTAGATGATGCAATGTTCGCCTCGGAGGAGTCATTCAAGGCCACACAGTTAGGAAGGATCTAGACACAGGTTTCTTGGCTCTCGTCTCCTTCCCTGTCTCCTCCGGAAGTTTCTCTTTACTTGCCAAGAAGTAGGTATCAGCCAAAGTTCATTCTTTCTATTTGCTTTCCTGTCATCTCGGTTTTTGTGTATAGCATCTATCTCATGGTCTCAATTTGACCATGAATAATATAGAGTTAGAAGTAAGACATATCTGGATTGGAATCTTTCATCTTTTACTTACTCACCTTTAAACGTGACACACTAATCATAGACATGGTAATAGCTATTTAAAGGCTTATAAACACAGACGCCTGCAGGGCTTTACAAGTTAATGTAAACGAGTTGAACAGGTGGTGGACGACAGATTTTGGACATTCAAAAATCAATGATCTGAGTTTTCAACGTAAGAAATTAGAAATAGAATTACATACCAAAGCAATATAAGGGACAAGAAAAACATAATATAAGTAGAAGCCAAAAAAATCAATGAAATATAAAACAGATATATGTAAGAAATTACCAAAGTTCACCAGAAATAGATTGTTTGGAGAGATTAATAAATCTCCAGGAAAATTAAAATGAAGATAGAAAATATAAAATACTGATATTAATAATTAAATTGATTCACTATAGGTAGTATAAAGATTGAAAACTAGTGGGATATTAACGGTAGCATTATATCAATAAAACTGTCAAGTTAATATATGTTCTGAAAATACAAGTTATCAAAACCGCCTCAAGATGAATTAGAAAAATGAAAAATGCTTTTTTTGTTTTTCTTTTTTTTTTTACCTATATATTGATCCTTTTATTAAAAACCTTTGCTCTCCTCTTCCCTTGAAAATCCCTCAGGCCCAGATGGTTTTGTCATTTCAGGGCTCAGAACACAAAGCCTCAAAGCATGGCGCCTTGGCATGCTGAGTGTGTTTGAGCTAGAGAAGACAGGAGGGGCTCAAAAGCAAGAAGGTGTCTCTGACCTTCCTCTACCCTCCCATCTCCTCCCTCTCTTTCTCCTCCCCAATAAACCATACAACCTAGAAAGATCCCTCTCTGACCTACTTCCCTTGAAAGTAGGTCATAAGACCCTTCTGTGACAGGTGTCCTGTCCTACCCCCAGAGAAAAGACACGTTACAGAGAAGCCAAGACGAAGCTGAGCAGACTGTTGTGGGTTCTTCCCTGTTGATTATCATTAGATTCTATTATTTTTGTCCAGTCATGGTTCTCCGGAATTATCCACTTCTTTCCTCAGATTTAGCAAAGGAAAAAAAAAAAAAAAGTTTCCCTGAGTCTTTGGGTCCTCATTTCTGAAGGCTCTCATGTCAGGTAAAACTTTGATTTAATAAATTTGTTATGGTTTGCTCTGGCTAAAATATCTTTTGTTAGAGAGTACCAGCTGCAAGCCTTGTGATAACTGTTTTAGCTGCTATCTTATGATGGAGCACGGATGTTTCACAAACATTTCTAGAGAATAGAAAAAAGAAAATACTTCTCATTTTATTTTAAGAAGCCAATATAATCCTATTCTCAAAAATTTTACTAGCTTATAAGAAAGAAAAAGTACAAAAAATGCGAAACTACTAAATGAACTAGTAGAAAAATAATAAAAAATTATAATGTACCTAGTTCCATATATCATGGCCAAGTCAACTTTTAGACTTTATTCGGACAATGAAAGGGCAGTTGAGCATTCGAAGACAAGCAAAACATTTTAACCCATAATTTAAAAAAACTATGAGAAGGAGGTGTCATCATATCTCCACAGATGCTGGAAAATAAACACATTCGTGATACAAAAAAAATCAATGAATTACAAAGATGAAGGTAGTTCTTTAATCTGAAAAGGAGTTTCAATAAAATACCTATAGCAGGTACTATAGTAAATGGTATATTATTAAAAACTTTTTCTCTGGACTTGGGGGTTAAGAAATTGTTGCTCAGCATGATCAGATTCTTGGATGAAAAGCTGTTATGCCAACATGATGTTAGAGGATCATTCCAGTACACCAAGGCAAAAATCAAACCCAAACAAAAGGCAGAACGTTGATAACGGAAGAAATATGGCCCTGTGCAGAGAAAATATGAACAAATTCACAATCATTAAAATTTATACATTATTTTAGTAGCTTGAAACTACGATTTCTGGATATGTGGTCAAATTTATAATAAACCAAATACATTAGATCAGAAACCAATAAAATAAAAGATAAAAATAATTCAATTTACAATAGTATCCAGAAACATTAAATATTTAGAAAATCACCTAATAAAAAGTGCCTGGGATGTGTACAATTAAAGTGATGAAATATCCCTAAGAAAAATTATTTTAGGTGTTTAGCACTTAACAATTTGAAGGATAAATGCAGATATAAATAATCTCCAAATTGATCTAATGAAACCTCAATCAAAATCCTAGAAGTGCCAGGCATGATGGTGCATGCCTGTCATCCTGTGACTGAGACAAAAGGATGGCAGTTTCAAAGACAGCCACAAGTAGTGAGACTCATCAACCTAGGGAGACCCTGTTTCAAAATAGAAAGTGCTTGTAGCCGGGCGTGGTGGTGCACACTTGTAATCCCCACACTTGGGAGGCGGAGACAGGAGGATCGCGCAGGTTCCAAGCCAGCCTCGCTGGCTTAAGAGACCCTGTTTCCAAATAAAATATAAAAGAGGTCTGGGAGTGTAGCCCGGAGGTAGGAGGGTTTCATCCCTAGTACCACCACCAAAAAAAAAAAAAGTGCTTGTAGGTAGAATGACCCTGGGTTCATTCCCCAGCATACCACATACACACACACACACACACACACACACACACACAATCCTAGAAGATATTTTGAGACAATAGTCAAGCTTTTCTTCAAAAAGAACTACACAAATATACAGAAGTTAAAGATTAGTTAAGACAACCTCAAAGAATAATGCTAGAGAGTACATTTTTATTTTTATTTTTATTTTTTGTGTTATTTTATTTATTTTTTGTGTTATTTTTATTTTATTTTGTTACTTTTTGTTATTTGATTTTGTTATTTTTATTTTGAAACAAAAGTGGCAGAGTGCCTCACTATATTACTGAGACTGCCAGGGAAACTATGATCCTCCTGTCTCAGCTTCCCAGCTACAAGGATTACAGTGTGTGGGGATAGAACCCTGGTCTGTGCAGTACAATTGCATGCTTACTACACCTAAAATTTAAAATACTTATTACAAAAGTTTAAAGGAGCAAAAGAAATTGTCTAATGAACACCCAACTGTATTTGCTTATTTATTAGCCTCTTTCTATATTTTTTTATCTTTTTGCCTGTTTATCAATCTTTTAAATTTATTCTGTTTTTTTAAGCTTTATACAAATCTTGACCCTTTGCTCCCAAATCTTGACACTGTTCAACCCATTTGTTAAAATAAATATGTACACACACACACACACACACACACACACACACACACACACACTCTCCTGCATTACCACTCATGATAGTATAATGCTGTTATTTAAAGATTGAACATAGCTGGGCATGGGCGCACACTTATAATCCCAGGATTTGGGAGGCTGAGCCTGGAGGATCGCGGTTCACAGCCTCAGCTACTTAGTGAGGCCCTCTGCAACTTAGTGAGACCCTGTTTCAAAATAAAGAATAAAAATAGGGCAGGGGGTGTAGCTTGGAGGTCAAATGCCCCTGGGTTCCATCCCCAGACCCACACACACACACAAAAAAAATGGAACATCAAAAAAATCTAAAGTGTTCCCAGATTTTTAGTAGTACATTCATGGCACAAGTGAACAATTCCACACCTGATCTCATGTGATGGGTCATGGTCAAAATGTAAAATATGGTACAAACACTAAAAATATGTTGCAAAATTACCTTCAGACTATGAGTTTAAGGTGTATATAAAACATACATGGATTTCACGTTTCAATTTGGATCTCATTCCTAAGGTATCTAGTTGTGTCTGTACAAATATTTCAAGACCTAAAAATTATGAACCATTTCTGAACTCAAACATTTCAATTTATTTAAATATATGTGGTACTAGGGATTGAACCCAGAGGCATTATACCTCCACCTACACCTCCAGACATTTTCATTTTTGTTTTGAAACAGGAGTTCCCAGGTTGCTATGAGTCTTGCTACTTTTCAAGGCTGCCCTCGAACCGGGGATCCTCCTCTGTCAGCCTCCTAAGTACTGGGATTATAGGCATGTACCCACCACACCTGTCTTCTCAAACATTTAAAATAAACAATACTCAATCCACATCAGGAACCTAAAAAAAATGACCACATATTCCCTTATATTTAATATTATTAATATTATTTGATATTAAGAATTGATGTAAGAAAGCCAACTTGCAAAACCTATAAAATATTTTAAGTCACAATCAAGCAACTTAGTTTTTAATATACAAGTAGTTTTTAAAGCAATCTTCAAGTTATTTTTGATTCATGATTTTTATCTTTATTTTCTTCATATAATCCATATAATATACCAGTATCTGTCAACTTTGAGCTAAAATAACCATTTATGTCCATGTAGACTACATGTGAATTGTTGTTTTAAGAAAGCAGATTCTTCTATATCTCTTCAAAGCTGGCATCACAGACCATTGGGCAGGTCATCACTGTCTTCCAACAGAGTAAATATGGATCTAGTTCTTGTACCTCAAAGAAATTATTAAATCAAACAAACAAAACATCTGGTTTCAAGGGACCTATTCATCTGGATCAGCAGGAATCAACAGGGTGAATCTAACAGTATGAATTGATTCAGTAGTCTTTAATCCAGTGACCAGGATAAAAATACATACTTGCCTTATATGATCCCATTCACTATTCTTTCTTTCTTTCTTTCTTTCTTTCTTTCTTTCTTTCTTTCTTTCTTTCTTTCTTTCTTTCTTTCTTTCTTTCTTTCTTGCGGTACTGAGGGCATTCTACCTTCCAGCAACACCCCAGCCCTATTTTTTTATTCTTTATTTTGAAAAACGGTCTCACTGCGTTGCAAAGGGCCTCACTAAGTAGCTGAGGCTGTCTGCAAACCAAGATCCTCCAGTCTCAGCCTCCTGAATGCTGGGATTACAAGCGTGCACCATCATATCTGGCTTTTATTTAAATCATCTGCTTATAGAAACATTATAGAAACCCCTATGACAAATAATAAACTCTCGAATCTCCCATCTAGCTTTATGCATAGCACGTTTTCAACCCTTTCATTCTAGGTGTTCTCAAATGTATGTGCTATTTATTTAAATGAAGAACGATCCTCTCTAGAGTTATACTGTGTATGATCCTCAGAGGCAGAATATGTGCGTGGTGTATGTGCATATCAGGGGAGGGGAGGAGGCCTCACCCATTTAGGGGAAGCTGCTGCCCCTAATGTTCATACAGTGCTTCTGTGATCCTTATTCTAGTGTCAAGCTGCAAAAGAAATCACACTTCCATGGCTCCAGGGGTCCTCTAACCTGGGCATTCAGCTCCCAGCTGTGAGCTTGGAGCTCAGCCTTACCCTGTGCTAGGAAACCCAACCTGCTGTTTCTTCCTCAGCATCCTCCCCTTCACTCAGCCATTGGAAGGAAAATGTCGCACGGGAATGCAGGAACAGCAAAGAGTACAGCCCAGCTTCTTTGTCCAATGCTCGGAAATCATAAGCGGCGGTTATAGAAGGCTGAACTAGGAGCAGGTATTGTTAAAAAGGGAACCACTCGCTTCCTGTGACCACACACTCCTCTGCCCCTGCTCCACAGCACAGCGGGTTCAGTGCATCTCACAGCAAGGGCATCAGGGCCCCACAGGTGCTGCTTCCAGGACTTTGCTTGGGTTGTGGTTGGGAAGGCACGCTGTGGTAACACAGAGGGCCCGTTCTACCACTCAGGCCACTGGGCCTCTGTTTGGTACGTTCCTAAGTTACTGCCACAAGTCACGGGTCTGTGGCTCTCAAATGTTTGCTCACAAGGTTCACAGCACACACTTTGCAGCTGCACCACCCAGCAGGAGAGTGAAACCAGCCGAGCATTTGAGGCTGAGCTTATTTCCGCCCACATCACAAGGAAGAGAGAAGTTTGTGGAGAGCTGCATAGAACCACCCCCATTAGCTGTTTTACGTCTTCTGGGCTGAGATACCACTTCCTATACCATGTGTTGGCAGGAGACCACAGGGACAGAAGGTTTAGCAGGAGCTGACCCAGAGTGCACAGGCTTCCAGTGTCAGGATTCTTTCCTTAGACACCCTCCCTTCTCAGGGACACCACTTGACACATCTCAACACCACTCCCAGTGTCCTCCTGGAATTTTTATTTTTATATTTATCTATTTATTTTTTGTGGCACTAGGGGTGGAACCGAGGGGCTTTCTACTTCCGGGCTATACTCCCAGACCTATTTTATACTTTATTTGGAAACAGGGTCTCACTAAGTTGCTGAGAGCCTCACTAAGTAGCTGAGGCTGGCTTCGAACCTGTGCGATCCTCCTGTCTCAGCCTCCTAAGTGTGGGGATTACAAGTGTACGCCACCACGCCTAGCTTTCCTCCTGGGATTTTGGTGTCACCAGATGCATCCTGAGTGGCATGGGAAAGAGAGAAAGAGAGAGAGCATACCAACTAAAGGTTTATTAGATGAGTCACAACATAAAGAAGGTAAAACAACAATAGATGCTGGTGAGGACTGAGGATGTGGAGATATAAGAACTCTTCTGCACTGTTGGGATTGTGAATTAGAGCATTTGCTATGGAGATCAGGGTGGAAATTTCTGAGAAAACTGGGAATGGATCCACCTTATGATCCAACTCTACCACTCCTGGACATCTTTCCAAAGAAACTGAAGTCAGAATATTAGAGTAATGCATGCATATACGTGTTTAGAGCAGTACAATTCACAATATCCAAGACAGGAAACCAGCCTAAATGTCCATTGATAGCTGAATGAAATACAAAACTATGGGATGTGCACACAATGGCATTCTACTCAGCAATAATAAGGACAAAATTGTGTCATTTTTCGTAAAATGGATGGACCTGGAGATCATTAGGTTAAATGAGATTGGCCAGTCATAGCCAGGCGTGGCGGTGCACGCTTGTAATCTCAGCATTTGGGAGGCTGAGACAGGAGAATCTCAGTTTGCGGACAGCCTCAGCTACTTAGTGAGGCCCTCTGCAACTCAGTGAGACCCTGTTTCAAAAAAATAAAGAGTAAAAAATAGGGCTGGGGGGTGTAGCTCGGAGATAGAATGCCCCTGGGTTCTATCCTCAGTACCGCAAAAAATCAACAACAACATATAGACAGTGAAGGGACATGTGAAGGCTAGGGAGTAATCAGGATAGGATACAGGAGGGCTTTGCATAAAGGAGGAGAGACCTCAGCGGAGTGATATCGGAGCTCAAGGGGAAGGTAACTGTGTGTGTGGCCGAGAGTTAATGAAGGAAGCACTTCCACTGGTATAATTTATCAAGGCCAAGCTCAGTATGTATGGGGAAAGGAGGGAGGAAGGAAGGATCTGCTGGGGCTGGAAGCTCATGCTGCGCGCATGTCCCAGTCGCTCCCAGCTACGTTGGGATATGAGACTGCAATGCACCAATAAAAACATATTTTAAAAAAAAGAAAGTAGAAGAAATAAAGCAAAAGGGAATATTATCAAGCTATACGCTCTATGTTGAGGGAAAAGAGAAACTGAATAAGTAGCACAGAAGGAAAAAACAGGAAACAATTGTAATATGCAAAGCAAGAGATGCCAGATGCAGGACTTTCACAAGAATATGGAGAGATCTTGTCTCCAGGTCTACTGTATCTTATCGACCTGCATGGTATAAATCCTCTGAAGTTTTTCACTCTCGCCCGTCCTATTGCCGTCTCCAACATAAGGATGAAGCATCTTGCACATCTTTTGCTTCTGGCCCCTACTATAACCCTCTGTGGGTCTCATTGCTGCCCCTCCCCTGCCCCGCTCTGCGGCATTCTGGCCTGCACACCTTCCCCGGCCCCCTCAAGCATGGTTGATCACTTCCCCCTTTAGGCTACAGAGCCTTGACCCTTTCATCACACCGCATGTCCATTACTTGTTTGTACATCTACGTTCACTACTAGATAGAGTTTCTGCTGGGTATGGACTTTGCTTCCAATGAGTTTGTCTCTGAGGTCCCAACATCAATGCCTTAAACATTTGAGATGTCCGTCTAAAAATATATATATATTTTTTCTGTACTGGGGATGGAATCCAGGGGTATTCTACCTTTGAGATACACTCCCAGCCTTTTTTTTTTTTTTTTTTTTTTTTTACTCTTTATTTTGAAACAGAGTCTCACTAAGTTGCAAAGGGCCTCACTAAGTAGCTGGGGCTGTGGGCAAACCAGGATCCTCCTGTTTCAGCCTCCCAAATGCTGGGATTACAAACCTGCGCCACCACTCCTGACTAAAAACATTTCTTAAAGAGTAAATCAATGAATATTCCAGTGGGAAAAAAGTCTTTTACCATGTGGGGGCTTTGGGGCACTTTCTGTTTTAACTGTCATAAAATTTTGTTTTTACTCTAACCTACACATTTAACTTTTTTTAAAGTACAAAAAAAAAAAAAAAAAAAAAAAAGGCCAGGCAGGGTGGTACATACTTGTAATCCCAGTACTTGGGAAGCAGAGACAGGAGACAGGAGGATTGCAGGTTCAATGCCAGTTTTAGCAATTTAGCAAGGCTTTCAGCAACCTAGTGAGATCTTGTTTCCAAATAAGTAAAAAAAAAAAAAAAAAAAAAAAAAATCAGTCTAGTAGTGTAGCTTGGAGGTAGAATGCCTCTGGGGTGAGCCCACAGTACCAAAAAAAAAAAAAAAAAGTATAAAAAGTAAAAATACAAAAAAGTGATCAGGGATTAACACTAGATTAAATACAACGTGATTGAACATATAAAGAGTACCATGGTTCTCCACCGCTTTTAAGGTTTTATTCCCTTGATTAAATTTAAGTTGTGTGCCTTTAGACTTTGACTTGACTGGTAGCAAAACCCACATTCCATTATTTTTCATTTTCAGTCCAGCAAAGTTAAATAAATAAATAAAAATATTATTTCACAGAAATGCCCATTAAAATTGCCTCCATCACCATGACTATGATGGGGATGTGTGTCCATTGTGGAATCAACTTCTCTGGCCAGGAGGATGCACAACTCGGCAGAGACTTGAGTGATATGATCCATCTCTGTAATCACCTCCCCAGAACCCAGAGGGACTGAGAGTGGCAGAGGGTCAGACTCAAAGGAAGATAAGAGGGAAGAGATATTACAGCTGGGTCAGAAAATAGGTAGCAATCGGGCAGATTAAGGAAAGTAATTTTTAAAGCCAGGCTTGAGACATAGGGGACTTCATTTATTACCTACATCTAATGGCAAAATTAGAACTCAGCTCTTACTTAATTTTAGTACATTTCACACCTTTGAATATGTTTTTTTTTTTTTTAATTTTGCAGGTCTGGGGATGGAATCCAGGGGCACTCAACCTCTGAGCTACACTCCCTGCCCTGTTTTTTATTCTTTAGTTTGAAACTGGGTCTCACTGAGTTGCAGAGGGCCTCGCTAATTAGCTGAGGCTGTCTGCGAACCGCGATCCTCCTGTCTCAGCTTCCCAAATGCTGGGATTACAAGAGTGCGCCACGCTGGCTGAATGTGATTGTTAAGGGAAACTTTGCTCATTTAATAGTGGAGTTGTATCAGTGGCAAGAAGAAAACTAATTACCAGTCAAATAATGCTAAACTTGGCCCATTTTTATGGGCCAAAGTGAAAGGAAATTCATGAAGGATAAGACCTGTGATGTGGTCATAGAAATTCAAAATAAAACTAAATGTAGCTTCTCATCACTTTTTTTCTATGAGTTTTTCTAGTTATCTATCACTGATTAACCAACAACCCCAAACATTAAGCCTTAAAATCGTTTTCTCTTTTATCTCATTATTTCAGGAGCCAAAAATTCAGTAGTGCCCAGTGAAAATGCCTCATCTTGTTCAGATACTTGAGACCTCTCTGGGATGTCAAAAATATCTGGGACGGTAGTGACTGAGGGCTGGCTGAATACCTCCTTTTATCTCTTTCTCTGCCAAATCTAGTGTTTAGTCTCCTATTAGTGTAGCTCATTGAATGGGGATTTGTGTTGCTGTTGTTGTTTGTTTGTTTCTTTTTATTTTGGTACTATAGACTGAACCCAGGGGCATTCTAACTCCAAGCTGTATTCCTAGCTCTATTTACTATTTATTTATTTATTTATTTATTTTTGTCTTTTTTTTTTTTTTTTTTTTGACTGGGGATCAAACCCAGGGTGGTGCACTTGCCAGGCAAGCGCTTTGCCACTGAGCTACATCCCAGCTCTATTTATTTATTTTTAATTGAAACAGGGACTCGCTGAGTTGCTGAGGGTCTTACTAATCTGCTGAGACTGGCCTCAAACCTATGATCCTCCTAGCTCACTTTCCCAAGTACTAGGATTGCAGGCATGCCAGGCATGGGATGGTGTTTACATTTTTTAATGTTTAAATGAAAACTAAAGAAGAATAATACCTCATGAGGTATAAAACTTAGATGAAATTAAAATTTGTGTTTTACATAAAAATTTAGTGGGTCGTATCCACGCCCATTTCTTTTAGCATTGTCTCATCTTGCAGCTACAGAGTTGAACAGTTGAGACAGAGACCTTATGTCTCACAAAACCTAAAATATTTACCATCTGGCTCTTTTTAAAAAAAAAATTGCTGGCCCTGTCTTTGGTATGACTTCCCCTTGTGGCTAGCTTAGGCTTTCTCATAGCATGGTAGTGCAGAGTTGATGTCTTCCATAAAAGTAAAAGGGTTCAAGACTGAGTATTCAAGAGACAGAACATGGGAGCTGCTATTAAGGCCCTTTCTATTGTCCAAATTTCACATTTGAACCACAGCCTTAATTATAGAGGAAATATTGGGGATGGGGCATTTGTTGAATTATTTTTCCCCTAGTCAGCTGCAAAAGCTGTAATCTCTTTCCCTTGATTTCAAACTTGAAAAAAAATATTTAATGTCAAGTCACCGTGATCCTTGGAGATGAGAATCCAAGGTAGGACTGGAAACTGTAGAATTTTAATAGCTCTTGGTGTTCTGATCATGTTCTTATAAACTTTAAAACTTTTTTTTTTTGTTTCTGATCTTACCATAAAGAGAATTCACCATTTCTCTAGATGTTCCCAAAGTATGATGCCTAGTTCCTTTTTAATAAAGAGTCGTTCATTATTAAGCAGCAATCCCCTTGGTTTTCTAGTTGATGCTAACTCACAACTGAGAGTCATGGAACGAACTGGGAACTTCATGGGTTCAGGCTGAGAATGAAGTCTAGTGTGATTATTCACCAGCGTGCTGACTAGAAAGTAGAAAGGTCAGTTACCTTTAACCACTGCTCCAAAGCACACTGCTCCCTTCAAATAAAATAAAGTCTAAAACCCTTGACCATCAGTCTGAGCCAGATGATTACATGGGAAAGCAACTTCTACTGGCGCAAGCACAGGCGCCCTCCCAGGGCATATGGGCACAGGGGACCCCTTCAGACTGGCGGCTTTCAAGGATTGTGACCAGTTATTATACAGTTAAGTAGTGGATTGGGGAAAATGGACATACATTTGAAACTCATGTTTAAAAGTATATTAAAAATGTGGATTAAAGCCGGGCGTGGTGGCACAGCTTGTAATCCCAGCGTTTAAGAGTCTGAGACAGGAGGATTGCATGGGTTTGAAGCCAGCCTCAGCTACTTAGTGAGGCTCTCAGCAACTTCGTGAGACCCTGTTTCCAAATAAAATATAAAAAATAGGTCTGGGAGTATAGCCCAGAGGTAGAAAGCCTTTGGGTTCCACCCCTATTACCTTCTCCCAAAATGTGGATTGAAGCCGGGCATGGTGGTGCACACTTTTAACAATCCCAGCATTCTGGAGGCAGAAACCAGAGGAATGCAGATGGAGGACAGCCTCAGCTACTTAGCCAGGCCCTTTGCAACTCAGTGAGACCCAGTTTCAAATATTTCTAAAAAGACTAAAACATAGGACTGGGGTATAGCTCAGAAATACAGTGTCCCTGGGTTCCACCCCCAGTACAGCAACAACAACAATAACAACAAAAATGGGTTGAAATATTTTGGAAATTGAACCAGAATCTTTGTGTGTGTGTGTGTGTGTGTGTGTGTGTGTGTGTGTGTATGTGTGTGTGTGGTACTGGGGTTCTGGAAGCCCTTCTACCTCCGGGCTACACTCCCAAACCTATTTTTATGCTTTTTATTTGGAAACAGGGTCTCTTAAGCCAGAGCGGCTGGCTTCGAACCTGCGCGATCCTCCTGTCTCTGCCTCCCAAGTGCAGGGATTACAAGTGTGCACCACCACGCCTGGCGAACCAGAGTCTTATCTGAAAAAAAAAAAAATGTTAGCATTTGCTTTATGGCCCTCTTGGCACTCTTGAAGTTCATTCAGTAAATGAACTGTCTCGTAACAGAGACTGAGGATATTAATGGCTGAGAGATAATTTTCTGGGCACAAAGAGGTAGAGGGTTTCACTAAAATAGAGAAATAAAAAAAAGAGTGGTTAAGAGATCAGAGGGCAATTACCTGACAGAACCAAGAACCAAGCGAGATCCCCGTGGTTCCTGCCTGCTCTCTAGATGCCAGGGTGTGTTCTCTGAGATGCAAACATTCCCAAGCTTCCTCCACATATACAAAGACATTGTGCTGGCAATTTGATGTGTCTGCAGTTTTGCTTAATTCATAATCCAATATTATAAGGTAATAGCCACCATTTTATACATGGAGAAACTGTGATAAGGAAAGATATCTAACTTTGTATAGGGTTTTAAACTTTAATGGCAAAAGTTATATTTTTAGGAAAGAAAGATGAAACAAAAATGAGAGGCTTTTTCATGGTCTGATGCTATTTTATTACCTAAAAAAATTTATTTTTACATTTAAAGTTCCTCGGGGGAGATAGAAATAGCCACCTTTTGTTCATTCAGTTGCTTATTCGCTTTTCTACTGTTCTCTTTTGCTCGCAGCTATGTGTTAGCACCTTTTAGAATACAGATACTGTTCTTGGTACCAGATATTTAAAGGTGGGCAAGACAAGCAAGGACTTATTTTTTATTTATTTTTTATTTTTTATTTTTTGGTACTGGGGATTGAACCCAAGGGCATTTTGCCTCTGAGCTATATCCACAATATTTTTTATTTATTCTTGTTTTGAAATAGGGCCTGGCTAAGTTGCTGAGGCTGTCATTGAATCTGAAATCCTCCTGTCTCAGCCTCCCAAGTACTAGGATTACAGGTATGCACCTCTGTACCCAGCTAAGGTCTTCCTTTTTTATGGCACCATATTTAAAAGTGGAGTCAGAAGAAAAGTGAGCCAATAAATGGATACATAAAAGCATCATGACTACTGAAAAAAATGTTTTGAAAGAAACAGTTAAAGAGTTGAAATGTCAGGGAAGGACTTTCTAAGCAGATGATGGTGAGCGGTGATGAATTATGGGAAGTATCTGGTGGTGAGAATGGGAAGGAATGAGCTTTGTTCAAGTCTAACATATGGAATAGGGTCAGGGTGAGATCCAGATAAGCCCAGGAGAGGCAAGAGTGAAAAGCCAGGTAAAACCAGGTGTGGGAACCAGGCTGGGGCTGGAACATACAGGACCTACAGGGCTCCCTTGATAAGGAGTTCAGGTTTTATTTGAATTGCAAATAGGACCTTCAAACAGCTTTTATGCCAGGACCAAGTACATACTTATTTACATGGTAAAAACCTCAGGCTCAGTGTTAGGAATGGCTTAGAGGAGAGAAAGGGAAGGAGCAAAGAGAAGTGGGAAGGCTGTGCCAGTCTCCAGGAAAGACATGATATTGAATAGACCCGGTGCTAGTGGACTTGAGGAGGAACAGGTGCAACGGATGGACGCGTTAGAGACGGAATTGAGAGAACTTGCCTCTGGATTGGGCTGGGATGCTTGAAATATGGATGGGGAAGGAGGAAAAAGGAGGACCCAGGATGACTTTCAGGTATCTGGCTAAAATAATTGGATAGCTGGGATGCCTGCCCAAGGTAGGGGCACAGGAGAGGAGGATGGAGAAGTAGAAACAACAAGAGTTCAGGTTTAGACATCACTATCTGTGAAATACCTCTGTGCCTTGTTGTTTTAGGCAAGAGGAAACAGGGGTACACAGGTGAGTTTGGGGCTGTGAATATAACTTATGCAAAGCAACTTCATGGACATCTATGGAGTTTCAATCCACAGGAATCAGTAAGATTATATCTTGGGAGAATGAAGACAAAAGAGGCTGTAGCCTGTAATATTTGCTAGGTAGAAAAGATTGGGTATCAAAGCCCTGAGAAAAATTTTACTTTTATATTTCACGCAGTCACATGGTTTTTAATTCTTAGAAAGAGGAATATAAATTTGATTGGAAATGTTACTTGATTATGTGCTATTTCTGTTTCCATCTGAGTTACATAAAATTAGATCTGTTGTTTTTAAAAGTGAAAATTCCTAAATATAAACAATTTTAGGGCTGGGCGGGGTTGTTTAAATTTGGAAAGTAAGTTCAAATTTAAGTTCTGTTTCTTGCACTTTAAGTGGGCTATGGAAAGTTTCTCACTAATCTGGGCCTGTTCATTCATCTGAGAAAATGGTGATAATAGTAGTACCTACTTCATACTGACAATGATTAATAAAATTCACATGTCAGTGCTTAGTAAAGTGCCCGGTACATACACACACACACAAAATTCCATATATTATTGCTAGTAGCTTGTGAAAAAAAACACGAATTAAAAGGAAAACATCTTTTCATACGTTAAATGGTAATTTGTCTTATAGAGCTGTGCAGACACATGCTATTTTTCCATTTTCATTCCAGTTTAATACTAGTGTATTTGTTATATTACTTAGCTTTTTAAAAAATTATTCTATTTATTAAATACATCATCTAAAAATTAAAAAAACAAGCATCCCAACTGATTACATTTAATATTCTAGTAAAGTGACAATTTTCATCAAGCAAATTACAATGTACATTTTTGCCAAAGATTATGTACTCTCAAAAATCTGGGGTAGATTTCATAATATTAATTAGTACAAGTAGACATTTTCTTAAAGTATTACTTAGCTTTTTATCACAGAAAAAATTATACTCTTACATATTAAGCATCTCAGCAGTCCATAAAATACTAAAGGGTCAAGATTATTTGACAGGTAATAAGGTACCACAAACGCTGTGCTGCTTCTACGAATGAGTGACCTTTCAAAGGTAAAACTCCTTTGACACCAACAAAACCCAATGCTTGAGAAATCATGCGGAAGGCAAGAAAGGTAATTCCAAAGCTATAAGAAAATTCAGCAGGTGTGAAGAGTCTTGTATTCATCAAATAATTGAACGCACATGTGTTCATTCTCTCTTTCTTCCTCCTTCCCTCTCTTCCTTTCTCTCACATATATTTGTTCATATCACACAATGATATTGTAATTAGTTTTGTGTTTTTTGTTTTCCTGCCTACACTGAACTTGTTAACAGCATAGATATTTTATTTTATGCTCTCTGTACTCTGCATATACTACAGAAGAAAGCTTAAGACATTTTTTATTGGTGATTGTGATCATGCATCACGCTGAAGTTCAGAGCGTTAGAGGCACACATGCGCACAGTACTGGGTAAGCTCCCCCCAGCCCTCCCCCTCCCTCCCCTTTTCTGTGCTCTGTACTGAGATTGGCAATGATAATTTTGTATATTTGCATTGTGTTGATTGAAGTGTTTCCTGGAAGTAAGTTTTGCCACTCTTCTGTTTCTACCTCCAAGTAATCCTGGGTGATATATTTTTTCTTATTCAGACCCAGGGTATTTGGGGCAGAAATATCTAGCTTTCTATTCTGCCCTTTCCACGGTACAGAGTAGCTGATGGGTAGGTGCTGCTGACTGTGTTTTCCCATTGACCCTTCTCTTATAACTTGGTATGAAAATGTGACCCGGTTTTGTCGAGAGAATAGGTGGCAAGGCGATGTGTGACTTCAGGGCCCAGGCCTTTAAGCAGCACGTGTGTCTTACCCATCTGTGCATGCTAGCTGTTCCCTTCTTCTACTAAATGGAAGATTGAGGGGTCTCCAAGCCTCAAAATGGAGAGAACCTGGCACTCGAATCTCTAGGTAGAGATCAACTGCCAACCTTAGAACACCTCCATTGGACTGTTTTGTAACCAAGAAATAGGTTTCCAGTGTGTTCAAGTCTTTATCAATTGGAGATCAACTTGTTCCATCAGGGAGCCTGAGCCCTAATGAACAGAGCGAGAGTGGAAGGGCCTTCCATCAAAACAGACTTCCATCTACAGAAGGTAATTTTGATTATACATGCTCATTGCCCTTCTTCCTGCACAGAGTATAGAAAATGAATGTGTCCTTGTAAACAGGATGAATAAAGGTGCCCGCCTAAAAAGCTTAGCAGATTTTGTAACCACAAGCTAGGTGCTCAAAAGTTATAGCATCCCGTTATTTTCCATAACTCAAATGAAATCTAACCTTGTTCCTAGGGAATTTGTTCTCTATGTTATGGTTGCAAAAAAAAAAAAAAAAAAAAAAAAAAAGTCTTGAGAGTCTGAAGTAGCCTGGAAGCCTCCAGAAATGTCTGTGGCTCTTCATTCACTTCAGCAACTAATTATAGTACATCTCTGCCTCCTATGGGCAAGTGTAGCCATCTTCCTGGAACACTTGGTTTTGTGGGAGAGAGAAAGTTATCACATCATCAGCCAAATGATATAACAGGTGTCATGAAGAAGACTAAAAAAATTACTGAAGAACAATGAAAAGATATTCTAATCTAATCAGAGAAACATAAAAAAGAGTTCCCCAAAACGTGCAGTTGAGATCATTCTCGAAGATTTAAATGTTGCTAGATTAGGGGAACAGAGATTTCAAGGTAGAAGGCATATTATGTGAAATCTCTTACCTCCAAGACCATGGACAGAAAGAGGCTCTGAGGGAATGTCTCCATGACTGCACTGCAGGGCCTGGGAATTGAAAGCTGGGTCTTCCCAAGCAGGTGGGCGTCGGTGCTGGGCTGTTGGAGTTTTTCCATGCACTTTCCTTTCAAACCTACATTCCACAGAGATACATTTACAGTATGGGATTTGGTCACATAAGATAGGGTCTTATTTAGAAATGCATTCAAGCTGGATGTGGTGGCTCATGCTTATAATCCCAGTATGTGGGGGACTGAAACAGGATAGCAGGTTTGAGGCCAGCCTCAGCAACTTAAAGAGATACTGTTTCAAAATTTAAAAATATTTGCCGGGCGTGGTGGCACACGCTTGAAATACCCACGCTTGGGAGGCGGAGACAGGAGGATCGCGTAGGTTCGAAGCCAGCCGCGCTGGCTTAAGAGACCCTGATTCCAAAAATAAATAGGTCTGGGAGTGTAGTCCGGAGGTAGAAGGGCTTCCAGGAACCCCAGTACCACCGAGAGAGAGAGAGAGAGAGAGAGAGAGAGAGAGAGAGAGAGAGAGAGAGAGAGAGAGAGAGAAAGAAAAGAAAAAAAGGAATAAATATATGGAGAATGGATTGACAAGAAATAATATTAACTGAATCAAATAATATAGGCAAATCTATTAAAAGGCTATCTTAGTTGTTTACTCAAGAGGTGTTATTAAATAAGTTGGACATGGTATAGATAAAAAAAAGACTGCTAACTTCGAGATAGCCTAAGAAATAATGTGGAGAGGTACTACTATGGTGAATTAAATGAAGTAAGTTTTAGGTAAAGTACAAGGTAATAGATAATTGCAATAGCTGCAAGATGAGTTAATTCTGAGGCATCCCAGCTGTTGCTTCTAGAATAAAAAGGGTGTGAGAATCTGCATGTTACAACCTGTTTTGTCATCCCAGAGACAGGATCAAGATTGCATCTTAAACTAGTGTAACCAGAACTCATATGCTAAAAATCTTGAGACGAATTAGACAATGTGTCTTTTCAGTGTGTTTAGTTATTGGCCAAAGTGATATGTAATGACTTTTAGATGTCAGAAGCTGGTCCTTGAGTCTTATAATAGACTGAAGTTCTGGGAACACATCATACTAAATACATCCATCCTCACATGCGTAGCTCTTGTTCTGTTTGACTTAGTTGTGTTGACTTTACCCAGGTACAAACCATAACTCATGCAGTGCCATTTATTCTGAGATACTGCATTTGAAATTTTGAGATCTGTTCTTATCCTTTTGAAAGAAAATGTTGTTTCAAGCAACAACCAAAAAAGTTGCATTGTTTTTCCTGTCCCTGGTATGCTCTGCTACTTTCATTGATTTTAAAGTGCACATTTTATAAAGCATATTTTAACATCCTAGAAGTCAAGATGTACCTCAGAATCTATAATTTCTTTAAGTTGATAAGATACAACATACTGAATTCAACCTTTCCATCTTTGAGCATTTTCTTAGACCTTCTGGGGAGGGAACTCACTGTAGCGCTGCCAGACACGGAACCTCATACCTAGTTTAACTCTTTCTCCTCCTCCTTTCTTCTTCAACTCCCAGTAGGCCTCTGTCCATGCGACTCTCAAAAGAGAAGTGGTGTGATCAGGCCCTAAGGGGCTTCTTCCTTCTTTTGGACTCCATACCTTTTTTTTTTTTAATTGGTGTTAGAAGGAGGAATGGAAAGCATGCACTGTTGTATATGTTGTAATTATAACTTATCCTGTTGATTCTACACTTATTTAGTGTTTTCCTACCTAATATATTTAATTCTCAAATCAAACTTAGATAGCATTAGTAGCTCCTAATTGTAGGAATTAAATAATTTATAGGACTAGTACCTAACTCTGTTTCTTGACTACTGGGAAAAAATCTTTATTTCTTTTAAAGCTATGTGTCAGCATTGATTATAAAAGAACTACCCTGTCAGCATTGATCGCTGATGTACAGGGATACAGGGACTGGTGTTCCTATAATAACAAAGAAAGTTAAGTTCTAGTGCTCAGTGCGAGAAAAATGTCAAAGTAGCATCACCTTCCTTCGCATGCAACTTGACATTGAAAAAGATTTATTTTTGTCTATTTTTCTTTTATACAGAGGAGTTGCCTGCATACAGTAACATAGATTTCTTTGCACAATATCCAAAATTTCAAAAGATAAAAATGCAGAATGCAAGGATATATTTTTAGATAAAACCATACAGATGTAGAAATATCCCTCCTTTGCAGTCCTACGATAGTTCGTTCATTGATAGGAATATGTATAGAATTTTGTAACTGCCATTGCTAATTTAACCAGTGAACAGCTCACCTGCCATTATCTTTGGCCTGTAGGATAAAGCTTCTCTGCCACTCTGCCAGCCCTGGCTCTGGCCAACACCCAATATATCGGGCACACCCAGCCTCGGGTATAAGCCTTATCTTTCATTCATTCATTCATTCATTCATTCATTTCTTTTACTCATTCATGTAACAGATATCATATAGCACAGTCACTAGACTGAACATTGTTTGGACCCCATGGTACACTACATGGAGACAGGCTGATGGTCTTATGAGGAAGGTGCAAATGAAGAAGCAAATGCATCTTTGGGTTTGGAAAAAAATAAAAACAAGGTTCTAAGATGGATTACAACAAAGAAAGACTTCTTCTAAGCAGATGGTGAGAGAAATGTTACTGAAGAAGTGACATTTAAGCTGTTGCCTAAGGGAAGTTATCTACTGGGTAGATGGTGAAAGTAGGGTCAGAATAGCAGCCTGGGCAGAATGAGGGTCAAAGCCCCTGAAATGGAAAAGAGCATTGATATTTCAGGAAACAGAAAAATGGCCAGGATAGCTAGAGTATCTTGAACATGATGGAACATGGCATTAAGTGGGTTGAATAATGTAGGGAGGTTGGATTTCATGAGAAATATTGATAGGACTGAAGCATGGACTTATCCTGACCTGACTTGTACTAAGAGGAGGTCAATGTGATTGTTCACTGGAGGAAACATTGAAGACTCCATTCATTCTTTAATTCATTCATTCATTCATTCATTCAACAAATGAATGGATGAGAAGAAGATGAATTGGAAGCTTGAGGATAAGCTCAGCGGGAGTTTCGGCAATGATGGTGGCTTGGTCCTAAGTGATCCATTGGAAAAGGGACACAATTACAATTGATGATGGAGGATGAATGAGACTTGTTAAAGAATTGGATATAGTTATGAAGGAAAATGAGAACAAAAATATAAAACTGAGGTTTCTGGCAGTGGTGACTGTGCATATGTTGGTCCATTTGCAGATACAGTTAAGATGGAGAGTTGGGGCAGGTTTGAAGGAGGAATGAGTCAAGCTCTCCATATTCTGTTGGGTTGGCTCTGAAGCATTCGGTAAACTGCCAAGAATGCAGCAACAAAGGTACGACTAGAGACCTGTGATCTGAGTAGAGATATACATGTGTGAGTCCACAAGAAGGAGTCACTGGGAAGGGGAGAGGTGGGCTCAGGGCTGAGCTGTTCATGTCTCTTAGTAGCACTTCACGGTCCGGTAGAGGAAAAGACGCAACATGGGAACTGCTGAGGAAAAGCAGGGATACAGAAAAATCTGTAGAGGATGCTTTGGAAGCTGGCAAAAGATAATGGCTAGAGAGGGGAAGGCAAACTGCTTAATGCTGCTGAGAATTCACATGGGAACACAGAGTGATGACGTAAGATATGGCAGCAGAGAGATCCCTAGTGAGAAGAATCCAGGCAGCGCTTATACCCCATCTATAGCTCATGTACCTCTTAAGCTAATCAGCCCTTGGTCTTCGCAAAGCCTGGTGCCTCTCATTATCCTCTCCCTCTGCGGCCTCCCCAGGCTCTGCTTTTCGGGACACCAGCCCCACACACCTTTCCTATTCCTGAATACATGCAAATGCATTCTTCTTTTCACCTGGAATAGCTAGCTTTCCTTTCTTTGCATACCCACTTAACTTCTATTGTTTTTTTCAGGTCTATCTTCAATGCTTATTTCTGTAGGACTAGTCCAAATCTCCTATGATCTGCTTCAATCAGAGCATCAAGTACTTCCTAGGTGCTGAACTTGTTATGATGAGTAGATAATTAGCAACGGTGGCTCCAGCAAATGTACAGATGAGGCATGGGCATGTCTGTGCTGCTCATCAGTCTTTCCTTGGGTCAGGAAAAGTAATTGTCTTATATTAGGAGCTCACTTTATAACTGTTGAATGAATGAGTCAATGAATGAATGACTAATACCTGTTTCTGCTTCTCTCCTATAATCTGTTTCTCTTTATAAAAACTTTATGTCACTAAAACAAAACAAAACTCTGGAAAAATGAAAAAATGATTTGATTGATTTAGGTGAAATGTTCGTTAAAGTTACTATCGTAGCTTTAAAATAATCAATTGTAAGTCAATCAGTTGTAGTTATTTTAAAATTTTACTGATCAAACTTTGAGATGCTGTTTTCTTTTACATACGCTGATTTCTTATATATAACGTATATGTGTGAATATATGTACACACATATATGTAAAAACATATATACATACACATATATATCGGTACATTGTAGTCTCACATCGTAATGTAGTTCAGTGATAGGACCATAATGCACACAGCTATTTTCAACTACTCGGGAAGCGTCTCTAGGTATGGGGAAGGAAACAGAACAAATGATGTTATGTGCATCACTATGAATCTATTATAATGCACCAGTAAAAAGTTTATGTTGGGTGTGGTGGCATGTACATTTAATCCCAGTACTAAGGAGGCTTTGACAGGAGGATCACAGGTTCAAGGACAGCCTCAGCAAGTAGTGAGACTCTCATCAACCTAGTAAGACCTTTTATTCTTCTCCTCCTTCTTCTTCTTCTTCTTCTTCTTCTTCTTCTTCTTCTTCTTCTTCTTCTTCTTCTTCTTCTTCTTCTTCTTCTTCTTCTTCTTCTTCTTCTTCTTCGTACTGGAGATGGAACCCAGGGGCATTGTACCTCTGAGTTACACCCCCATCCCTATTTTTTAGATTTTTAAAATTTTTGAAACAGGGTCTCACTGAGTTGCGAAGGGCCTTGCTAATTAGCTGAGCTGTCAGCAGGCTCCACCACCCCCAGCAATAAAGACCAGTTTCTAAAAAAATATTAAAAAAGGGCTGAGGGTATTGAAGGTATAATGCCCAAGTTCAATACCTAATACCAAAAGAGTTTAAAAATGTAAAGCAATAAAAACAAGTATTATTATATTTACTACATATATAATCTGGTGTTTCGTCCTGGCCTTTTCTTAGCCTCTTAACAAAGTACCCATTTATTGGCACCCTACCCTGGGATCAGTGAGAGTAGATCACATAAATACGTTGCAAATATTATTTACTGTGAGAGTATTCGACTTCAGCATGCTGAGGGCCCATATTCCAGGCCCAGATGTGATAAAGTAGAAGAGATTTTCCATGCTGTGCTATGGAAAGGGCAGCTGCTACTCCCTCGATTTCCAGTGTCACATTGTGCACTGTCTAAGGAAAGCTGTGCTCCATCTCAACACGCAGCTGGACTTTCCTTTGACCGCCTCCTCCTGGATCTCAGGGCTGTCGAACCTCTGGCCTGCTGTTGACTCCATTCTTACCCATCAGAATTGTGTAAATATTAATCTACCCTTGTTGCTATCATCAGGCTTTTTCTTTATGTGTTCTTTATCATATACTTTATGGACTTTGGCACCTAAAACTCTAGTATTTCCTGTTACACTCAATTATAACAGATTAAAACCTACAATCCAATTCATGTGTCACCAATTAATCTTGGACTCCCTGTGTAGAATAGCTATACTCATCTGACTAAATGAAATTGAACCTCTTGGCTTCCTACTAACTTTTTAAACCTATAATTTGTAAAGCTTTCCACCGTATTTGGTGTTGAAACCAGAAGTGCTTCACCTCTGAGCTACACCCCAATTCCTTTTTTAAAAAAATTTAAACAGGGTCTTGCTAAGTTGCTGAGGGTGTCAGTAAGTTTCTCAGGTTGGCCTTGAACCTGCAATCCTCCTGTTGTAGTTTCCCAAGTACTGAGATTGTAGATACACACCACCATGTCCAGCTCAAAGGGCCTCCTCTTTTTTATGATGTGTCTTTAAATCTGCTAAACATGTTTCCTTTATAGAATGTATTTCATTTACTTTTCAAAGATCGCGTGTTATGCACTTTCCTCCTGACCTCTAGTTTTGTCAAATTTTCTGCCATAATAGCAAGGTAACGGAATACAACAATTAACTTAAAGATGTTCAAAGCTAATTCCCAAAGAATTTTCTATGACAAACATGTCTTAAGAAATCGACTGACAAGTTGAACACTCAAAACCTGGAGCACAGATGTTTATTTTTCACTAGACCTACTTAGACAACAATTAGTGCTTACTGCCACAGTTATCTTCTTTAAAATATATATTTGGAGAAAGAGAACAATATCATTTTTACTGATTTAATGGTCTCTTAGAGACAAAAATTACACAAATATATAACACAAAAATATTGGGAAAAGAGGTGAGAAAAAATGAAGGAGGATTTTAAGTAAGGAAAATAAAAATAAATTTGGAGACTTTAATTCAAATCTTAAGTTGTCTATTTCCTAGCTAGGAGAACTTAGACAAGTCACCTGACCTTTCTTTCTGAGAAATGTGGACAAAACAGGAAGAAATAACATTATCTAGCTCAAGAGTATTATACAAATTAGGTAATATATGTAAAGGGCTAGGCACAGTTCCTGCACATAGTAAGAGTCTCATAAGTTAGCAATGATAATAAGTAATTATAATCCTAATTATAATATAGATAAAATATTATTATCCAGGGTTTAAGCTGTGAAGTTATTTTAATTTGTACTAAGGGGGATACAAATTTAACTCTGAGTCCCTAGCAGCCAAAGTACGATCAAAATAGTTTATAAATATCAGAAGATCTATTTACATAACTACAACAATTCTGTTAAGATTTCTACCTGGGGACTGAAGTTACTACAAGGGCCCTGTCTGCTTATAAGTTTCCTAAGCAGTATCTAGTGTCCCAATAATGAGTGGTAGGTACATATGTATACTTTTATTTTTAAATGCATCTAGATATCTCAATAATGATCCCAATTAATGCATTGAACTGTATTTCTGGGTTCTGTGTAGCTTTTGGCTAGTAAACATCTTCCTAATAGATGAACCTACTAAGACATGAAAGACATTTTATATTAATTTCTCATCTTGTTTATAAAAAAGGTTGGTAAAGCATTATGCGAAATAAGGAGAGAAAAATCAGCTTTTGTAAAAGACAACACTTGGCTTTTCCCCCTCATCGATAACATGAAGAATATCCTGTCACAGAGTTTTAATTTTCTGAAGCAGGATTTGCCATAGCAGAAATGACATTCTGATTCCATTCCTAGCCTCACGGGGCAAAATAATTGGGGGGAAACTTTTTAGCCCTGTGAAGGCACTTTTGCACAGGAAATGGGTTTTGTTGTTAAAGCTGTCATCTGGTTGGGGTCTGGATGCCCTGGTGGTCATGATATTGGTTGCCGAAAATACCCAGATAGGTACTTTATTCATTCACTTGATCACCTTAATAAATCAAATTCATGTATTTTCTATTATTCCAGATAGTGTATCACTTTGCTAACTCTCGGTTTGTTATATTCCAGATGAATCTAAGCCTAGCACAGTAGCCCACACCTGTGATCCCAATGCTTGGGAGGCTGGGACAGAAAGATAACAGGCTTGAGGCCAGTCTCAGCAACATCCTGAGACTCTCAACAACCTAACGAGATCCTGTTTCCAAACAGAAATCAAAAGGGTTGGGGTATAGCTCAGAGAGAGAAGGTCCCTAGGTTTAACCTTCAGTAACAACAACAATAGAAAGATGAATCTGTTTTATCTCCTAGGCAGAAAAATTATTAATTATTTTAGAGGCACTTATATATTCTTTTTAGAAACCTACAATGGATTTGGAGAGTTGAGGAACATTTTACTTTGGGGGGGAAACATCTTTTAAAAGACCCACTAGCTTAGGTTAATTACTTGAATTAAGGAAGTAAGATGCCATTGCACTGACTTTGAACAGTTTTTTTTTCTTACTTCCTGCAAGAAAGTAAGTGCAGCATTTTTAGAGAAGTTAGTAAAATCGAATGTGACATCACCGCCTAGTTGTCGCTAGCTTCATGTAACTAACAAGTGGTTTGTTCTTAGGGGAACAGAGGAGGAAATTACTCCCCGTCTGAAAAGACAGCGGTGAAGAGTACGTGTTCCTTTCTTTTAATTTTTTTATTCGGTTTTACAGAGAAAAAAAAAAAAACCTGTAGGAGAGATAACCATTATTTTGCCTTTCAGGTGGACGCATGCTGTGGCTTAGGGACAGGGCTGATTTCCAGATATGACCATGGATCTGTGGCTAAAGCTTTTGGCATTTGGCCTTGCCTTTCTGGATGCTGCCATGTTGGTTACAGGTCAGTACAAGAATATCTGTATGTCCTTTTAAAGGCACCTTGAAATAGACATGAAAATTAAATCATGTGTTGGGACTGGAAGCGAAATGCTGCTGTGAAACGCTCAAGGCTGTGGCTCAGGGAGACACTGTTTTCTGTGTATGACAGAATGTATTGTTTCTGTCTAAAAAGGCATAAATGTTTGTGGGTGGGGAGAGGCAGATCACAATTGAAATGGAAAAATTATCAGTATCTTCATTTACAAATGATTCGAGGATATTACAAAACCAACATTATTACTTAACCCCTAAAGTGTTGTAAACACATACTTAGGAACGTCTGAGAGATTTTCTAATGATAAAATGATTGTTTAGAGACATTAGGAACATATTGCACTATTTAAAAATCATGGGATTACTTTGGCTGCATGAAAGTCACGGAGCCTTTCCTAAGCAGGCTCTAGCTTCCTCAAATTTTGATTATTAATATGTTTTTCAGAAGACTTAGGCATATGATGGCTCAGAAAATATACTTAGATATTTAACATAACATTGCCTTTCTGCATTGTCTTATCATAGAAGGCACTTTAAATGAAGTCTTAGTTCTTTGATAATAGTTTTAATAAACTTTTGCTTTGGAGGTTCTGGTGGGGCCACCACCCTTTGTGAGTGGTGGGTAAATATTATAGCCTTCAAAAAGTAGAAATATTTAAACCTGAGGAATTGTACAAAGGCTTAGTGAGATCAGTTTCAAAGTTAAAAAAAAATAAAATAAAAAGGATTGGGGGTAGAGTTCAGAGGTAGAATGTCCATGGACTCAATCCCCAGTACCATGTCTAGAGGAACTCAGATAAAGTAGGCCTTGCGTACTATTCAATAAGCTAGAGAGATCTTTGTGCATATCAGTTCTATTTAATGGATATTTCTGGAACAGTTTCAGTTTGGATAATGAGTATATTTTGGTTGATTATTAAATATTAACTAATATATAGGTATTTAATACTTCTCCTTATGATATAGGAAATTAAGGCTGCATCTAATCATTAAAGATAGAATATTTGTAGAAATTTTAATTTTTCAATGAAAAAATATTTTTTTAAAAACTTGTCGCTTCAGCTCTTTACCTCTCTTCTTTCATCTGAGAGGCAGGGTGGGTAGTAGCTACCTCCTGAGTGTGTTATCTTGTCTGTTTTTGTTTGTGTAACCAATGAGAGTGTAAGAAAAATACTGTACAACAAGTTTTTTTGTTGCAGTGAGTTTCTTTTTCTGTTTTTCATTGTAAAGATGGATTAAAAATATATATATATATATGTAAAGCATTCTGTTGTAGTATGAAAAATGTTTGTCTAATCAACATCCCTCTAAAATTTTGTTTAAGTTATAATTGAAAGCAAATTATAAACAATAGTAATTTTAATAAGTTGATATTTGTGAAGTATCATGAACCAAAGCCTATTTCCATTAAAAATTCTCTCTTAGGAACTGTTGCAAAAACATTTCTAAAAGAATATAAAGGAACATGGAAATATTTTGTAGACCATAGATTAATCATCCTAAAAAGTCAAATAAATGTATTAAGTGTTTTTCATCATAAGATGCACCTTTGAATTCATGACCAAAATAAGAGTATAATAGGATCTAAGCCAGGTGTGGTGGTGGACACCTGTAATCCTAATATTTAGGAGGCTGAGACAGGAGAAGCACAGGTTCAAGGCCAGCCTCAGTAATAAACAAGTCTCTTAGGAATTTAGACCCGCTCCAAAATTAAAAATAAAACAAAAAGGACGAGGGGTACAGCTCAGAGGTAGAATATCCCTGGACTCAACCCCCAATACCAAAAAAAAGCATAAAAAATCTAAAAACTCTTTAATCAAATTTAACTATACACCAATTTACTTTGAAACATCAAATTTACCTTCATTTGCCCCCATTGACATTGAAAGAAAACGTTTTCCTAGGATTACTGATAGTCTTCCTAAAAATATTCTTATTTTTAAAAAACATAATCATTTGTATCTGCAAATGTTGGTCAGCAGGGTTTAGAGTTCAGAGAAGTATTTTGTAATTCAGTGTGTAGAAAGTTTACTATGCTTTAAATTATTTTTCTTTATCAGCAAAAATAAATTGGATCCTATAGTTTATTTTAATATATTATAATTAGCTTAGTGTCTCCAGGAAATAATAAAATTTGGGCATCAAAATGGATCTAATATGCTATAAAGGTATAAAGAAATAGAGTCCAATGTAGAAGAGACACCAGTGAATACATCGACCCACAACTTGGATGTTGTATTTAGTTTCAAAACATGCATAGTGGACAAGGCCAAAGATGCGCTTCTCCAGGGCAACAATCATGAAGAGGTGGGGTTTGCATAAAAGTCTCCACTCTTCTTACACTCCATCTCTGCCATGACAACTGGAAACTAAAACTTTGCTGAAAATTTCCAGATAATTCTAGGGAGCAAGGACGGCTTTCAGGGTGCAGGAAGGGGTAAGAGCTCTGAGGCTTAAAGAAAGCTGTGTTGCCAGGCAAGCCGACCACTGCACAGTATCATAGTTAAGAGACCTTCGAAGTGTGCTATGTGAAATGTGCTCTAAGTTGTGTTATGAGTCATAACAGGTCTCATTTCCTGGACACAATTCTTCATTTTTCCATCTGCGTGAAAAAAAAAAACCCTTATGATACAAACACGTCCTGTGTTTTGCACAACACAGGCATTCAGTGCAAATTATTAATTTGACCTTGATAAGCAATCCTATTAAGTGCTTAATTCTCTATAACTGAAGAGATTCTAGAATATGAACGGTCGCTTATTGGTCTTTTAAAAATACTGTCCTGATGAACATGGTTGCATACTCCTATAATCCCAGGACTTGAGAGGCTGAGATAAGAGGATTGCAGGTTTGAGGACAGCCTCAAAGCAATTTAGCAAGACCCTGTTTCAAAATTAAAAAAAAAAAGTAAAATAAAATAGGGTTGGAGGTATGTATCTCAGAAAACGTCTCTGGATTCAACCTCCAGTACCCTACCCCCTAAAAGGAAAATACATGCTACTAATAACCTTTCTTTTCATTGCTAGAATTTGAAATGTATTTTGATAAAAGAAAAAGATGAGACAAGGTTAGACGTCCATGTTTCCTTTTCCTCTTCTGCACTCCATATCCGCACAGCCGCAGAGTGATTAAATTGAGCTAGGGTTCTTTAATTAATTTTTTTAATATTCTTTCATCAGTGACAAAAACAGAATAGGAATATGGCATTTTTACATTATATATAAATATATGCATATAAATATGCACATAGATTTTACTTATATATGTGTGAGTTGTATTTGCTAGTTAATATCTATCATCTATCTATTGATTTTCCATATTTATCTACCTTTTAAATATTAGGGTTCAATGAGCTTCAGTCCTTACCCAGTTTGATTTATTTTATTTTGGTACTGGGGATTTAGCCCAGGGGTATTTCACCTTTGAACTATACCCTCAGCCCATTTATTTTTTGTTTTGAAATAGTGTCTTGCTAGATTGCTGAGAGTCTCAATTCTTGCTGAGGCTGTCCTTGAACCTGTGATCCTCCTATCTCAGCCTCCCAAGTACTGAGATTACAGGTGGGCACTACCAAATTTTTGCTTTTCACTATCTAGTTTGACTTCCTGATGCTCCTAATTCTGCATCTCTAGATTAATTCCTCAAAAATGGGAAGCTGCATCTTTTCCCAGATGCAAATATTTTCTTGCACCCTCAACTCCTAAAATTTTGCTTTCAAACAATCTATAAAATCCCCTGCTACATTTCTGTCGCCATCATATTAATTCATGTTGTCATTATTTTTCCACCTATAATATTGTAATAGTTATTTGGCCAATCTGATAACCCATACTTTGTATATTCTACAATTTTAAAATATATACAATAGAGCCAGGTATGGTGGCGCACGCTTGTAATCCCAGCACTTGGGAGGCTGAGACAGGAGGGTCGCACGGGTTCGAAGCCAGCCTCAGCTACTTAGTGAGGCTCTCAGCAACTTATTGAGACCCTGTTTCTAATAAAATACAAAATATGTCTGGGAGTATAGCTCGGAGGTAGAAAGCCCCTAGGTTCCACACCCAGTACCACACACAAATAAGATAAAATAAAAATATATACACTCAAAGGGGGATGTGTTCTCGCTGCTTTAAGTGTAACTTTATAATCTTCCAGGTAGAGCAGCCAGTTCCACCAACAGCTGAAAGCTGGGCTTGGAGCAAGGCAGGGATATTTCCTTCTTCTTCTCTTATGACTAATAACAAGAAAACAAGCAGGAGGTGGTTTCAACATCCAGTTTCTTTAAACTTCCCCAAGGTCTTCAAGGCACTGTGAAAAATGTCTCCTTCCCACGGTCTCTCTTGTCATCTTGCCACAAAATATTCCCACTGCAATTGGCTACTTTTTACCACCTTTACTTGGCATTCTTTAAATACTATTATAACTGTTGTGAGGATAGTGACCAGAGACATGTCCATGCATTTATTGCCATTGGAACCCATGTGAGAGCAGACATTGTCTCACGCCTTTTGGTATGTCGGGTCTTTGACATACATAATGGCTTTTCTTGATAGATAAAAGTACAGATTATGGTGGTGAAGGAGGAGGAGGAGGAGGAGGAGGGGGAGAGGAGGAGGAGGAGGAGGAGGAGGAGGAGGAGGAGGAGGAGGAGGAGGAGAAGGAGAAGAAGGAGAAGGAGAAGGAGGAGGAAGAGAATTTTAGAGAGGAAGGTCTAAAGAGAATATGAGAAAAAAACATTTGTAAGAATGTAAGAGTCCAAGTGGAAATAGTAAACACTTTGCAAAGATTAGATCAATTCATTTTGAACTTAGATGCTTATAGGCCTTGACATTTTTGTTGTTGCTGTTTTAGCTGTTTCCTCTTTTTATCTTCTTATCTCACTTCTCATCTGAAAAGATTCTCCTGGCTTCTTAAAAAAAAAAGTCCAGTTTGAAATGTTGATCTTAAATTTTCCTTGACCTTTGGACATTCGTTGGACATGCCATCTGGTGGTCCAGGTCCATTCTTCAGATAAAGATACAGATGCCCATAAGAAGAAAAGTAAATGCGTAGGCAAACACACATCTTAGAAGGGGGAGAAGAGGGAGGACTCAGGGCCTGTCCTTACAACGCTTGTTAGGCCACAAGATGCTAGTGTGATGGGATGATTTGCAAGGACAGGTAGAAGATGTGTACACACAGAAAGTTTGCAGAACCACTTCTTACTGAATCCTGTGATATTAAATTCCCACCTGAGTAGATAGAGAAGAGAGATTTGTAGCCAAGTTGGTTCAGTTTGTTGGTGAACACAATGTGTTCCGAAGACAAAAGGTTTATGTTCAGAACATGTGTGTAACTCAGTGAAGTATAGAGAAAGAAATTTTCATTACCTGAATCATTCAGTTTTTCCCAGTCATCATAAAATTTTGAGATTACTTATGCAGGAAATTTGGAATGAAAATTTAACTTAATTTCACTTTAAACTTAAATTTGGTTTAGTCTAAATATCTTTGTGGTAGACACCCAACCCCACAGCAATTGCCTGTTAGCAAAAGATTAGTGCTATGACTTTTGCATATGTAAAGATAGCACCCATTAGGGAACAATAAAGGAAATATTGTAGGCTATTTATTTAGTAATATGATGTATCTATTGCTACATAATATCAAAGTATAAAATTATAGTAATCAATGAATTTTGCATATATTGCCCAAACACCATTTAAATTAGAAAGTACTAATAATTATCCTAAAAACGAATCTGCATTCCTGTTTAAATGTTCATGTGTTTCTCAAATTCTGTCAAACCATCTCAGGAATGACTGTTATAAGCAGAATATTGTATCACAAAACAAACAAGAGAAAATAAAGACCCAGAAACATCCCTATTCTCTCAGCTAGGACAAGCATGAATACACATAAAGTCAATGTTAGCCAAATAAACAAGCACTGTCTTTATCCATGCATGGTACCTTCCACTGATTCGCTTCTAAAAAGATAAGCAGCAAGGTTTCCAATGTGTCTATTAGACTCTTTACCACAGACCCAAGCTCAAACAAATGCTAATGCATTTCAGTGCTGTTTACCTATGTATGTTTAAAACATTTGTCTCCTCCAAAAATAAGACAAGTGTCTTAAGTAAAAGGGATACTTTATTGAAAACTTGAATTTCCCTTATGGATTTTGCATTCATGATAAAATTATAATGAATGATAATGAAGCAAAAATAACTGCATAGGGAATGGGGTGGGAAGTGGGGAGAGCTAAATGAGGTATTGTGCACGTATACCTTTAACATTCCATACCGCATCAGGTGTATGCTTACCATGCACAATGAGATAAAAAAAGGAAAATAAATATTTGTATATTTGGGGTTTACTCATTTTTTTTTACTACTTACATATTTTAAAAATTACTTTCCACTAAAATTTGAGCCACTGGAAGGAAACCATCAACTGTCCCAAACATTGACATGTTAACCCTGGAAAGAGATAGGAGCCCAGGGTAGCCCACCCTTACTCTCCTGTGCGTTAGGATATCAGCAGTTGGTAAAGTGAACTTGGTGAAGATTGTTGGAAGAGGAGATGAAATTCTTTCTGCATTTCAATTTGAAAAATTGTTTTCATATTCAAGAAAATAGGTTTTGAGAAACCGATAAAAATAGCAAAGGTGCTAAGAGATGATCTCAAATGGGTGATGTAGCAATCAACTGTGGTCACTATATCTTAAAAATCCACTCTTAAATAAAGCAGTAATTTGTTTACTGATAGAAGTACTGTGCATAAGAGGAAATGAAACAGAAACCATTCCACGGTGGGAAACACCATGGCATTTAGAGTAAGAAGTATTTTGGATTTGGGTAACTAACTATTAATTATATATTTTATATCAAATGGCTTTCTATCTTTGAGACATATATGAAGACTATTTAGTAAAGGATATAATATTTATTTATCCTTTGCCATATATTATTTTCCAATCTTTGCCAATATTCTTTTCCACCAGGTATTAGAAGCACTAACAGTGATAGTATTTGTAAAAATGTTTTGAAAATGATAAGATGGTATATAAAGTTATATGTATATACATTTTATCATTTATTATTTATTTATTCATAGGCATTATACCTCTGAGCCATCCTACTTTATTTTTAAAATTTTGAAACAGAATCTTATTAAATTTCTGAGAGTCTCGCTAAATTGTTGAGCCTGGCCTCCAATCTGCGCTCTGCTTGTTTTAGCCTCCCAAGTACTGGGATTCCGGGCCTGTACCACATGCCTTGCTAAAGTTCTAAATTGTATCCATGTGATCCCATGAAATCAACACATACCTTGTCAGCACTGGAGCATGATTGCAAATCATCTCTCTTCATTTGAGACACTGTGGGGAGACAAAGGGACAGTTTAAGGTTATATAATAGAGAAATAAACCCTTATAGAGCTTTGATTATTTTTCAGTTTTACCTCCCTTGTTTCAGGAACTTTGCTGGGTACTCTGGATTCTACTTTCCAAATAGCTTGTAAATCTGTTCACCTTCTATGATCTTTGCTAGGAATTCTTTCCATTTAGAATTATAACAAATGTCTGACATCTTAGTTTCCTTCTATCTCTATTGTGCCAATACTTAATAATTAATTATCAGGATAATATCTGTAAAGGGCCAAGCTCATATTTTTATATCCTTATTTTAATGACTTTTTAAGAGGTAGAAAATGTTCTGACATTGTGATTTTGATATTAAGGATGTCTGTCTTAACATTTAAATTATAATACATTTAATTAGACTAACACCAACACTTATGAATTTCCATTGAATTACAGAAAAAAAATTCTCCCTTGAACTACTTTCATTTTTTATAGAAGAACTAAATAATGATCAATTTTTCAATTTACATTTTTACTTGACTGAACTAATATAAAACAGCATCACTTTTATTTCATGTATATAATTACCTGAATTATTTGATCCATGAATTAATTTTATTCACACGAAAGTATATTGATTGCAGCTAATGCCTCTGGAGATTTTACTTTGTGATCATTATTTTTTAAGTGTAATTTTATTTGACAAACCATAAGGAACTAATATGTTCAAAAATATCTTAATTTTTCTATGGGGTCAGAAACATTTCTGGTGTGCTATGTGAGCTACTGTTATCTATTTATTTATCTTTGTATTTTAATATTACCTAAAAAATTATGTCCTCTACTCTTTGAGTCTTGTTCGATTTATTTTGATTAGCATCAGTCATTTTCAAGTTGGCGTTGTGTTACTCTCAATGGCATTCGTGTGGAGGAGAGCTCTTTCAGGAACCTTCCTTTGGAGGTCTTTTAAGGCAGAGTTTAGGTAAATTTCTTAGGTAGCCATTGGGAACTTCAGAAACACAAGACTGCACTAAAATCTAGAACGATGTTTAATTCTCACTCATTTGAATGCTATTCGGATTAGTTTATTCACCTAGTCCCAATTTCTTTTTATAAGTGAGGCAAAAAGACAAAGAAAAGGGATCAGCACAATGGCTCTAAAATGCTCCTCCTGTGAAATGGTGGGTGGAGACGTGTCCCAGTGTTCCACTTTGGCTTCTGTGAAGATAAATGCAATTATTATTACACACGCAGTCCTAAGTGCATCTCTCTGCAGTTCTCTAACCATATCTATAACTGCTCTGTGACATCTACTCTATAATAAATATTGTGCCCTGCATCTTTCTACAAATACTATTCTACTGGCTCAAGCTGTTTTCCATGCTGTCTTTTTTCCTCTGGACATTATTTTTCAACTAAGCAAATCATAATTGCTTGTCAAAACTTAACTCAAAGCTCATGTCTTCATCCTGTAGGCAGACAATTCCATCTCCGACTATATAGTTGTCTTCTACCATTTTCACACCTGGGCAGGTGTTCTACTGCTGTGATGGTGTGTGTGTGTATGTGTGTGTGTGTGTGTGTGTGTGTGTGTGTGTGTGTGTGTTGCTACGGATTGAATACTGTGGCATTCTACCTTTGAGCTACATCCCCAGCTCTATTTTATTTTATTTTGTTTTTTTTTAAAAAAAGACTCACTAAGTTGCTAAGGGCCTTGCTAGGTTGTTTAAGCTGGCCTTGAACCTGCAAACCTCCTGACCCAGCCCCCCTGTACTGGGATTTCAGGTGTGTGCCACCATGCCCAGCACTGTGATGGTGGCAATGAAGGACTCTCTTGCCATGACTTTTCCCCAGCTCTCCAATTGCCCGTGAGTTCATGGCGTTCATCACTGTATTTCTGCTTAATTACTATTTCCTGCAGGTTCCTGATACTTGTTCGCTGAATGAACCTAAGTGTACAAGGCCCTTAAGAATCCATAGAAACAGTTGTAATTCTGTCCATTTATTGTCAATGTTATTCAAGTGACTTGTGCAGGGTGGAACTTCCTCCATGATGGAAAATTTACGAAATTTTAAGAAACAGAAGAAAGAAAAAATTGTGTGGAATCTTGGCGATCATTTTGCTCTTATTTTTCTCTTTTATTGCATGCTATGCATAAAGTTGTATATCTCGTTTTTTCAGTATATTGTGATTATTTTAGATAACTTGAGAAATACAAAAATGAATCTTGTATTCCATTAAGATGTGTGACCACAATACACCAATAAAAAAAATTTAAAAAGAAATCAATGGACAAATAAAAATTTCACAGATCACCAGTGTTCAAGACCTAGAAACTTTAAGTTCATTTGACCAGGACAATGAAACCTATGCATTTATTTATTAGTTTATTAATCCATCAAAGAAGTAACTGTTTGCTGAGTTCTTCCCTGTACTGCATGCTAGGAATATCATTTCTTGTTGTTGTTGTTGTTGTTGTTGTTGTTGTTGCTGTTGTTGTTGTTGTTGTTTGCCTTTTTTGTGGTACAGGGGATGGAACCCAGGGGCCTTCTACCTCCAAGATACACTCCCAGACCTATTTAGATTTTTATTTGGAAACAGGATCTCATCAAGTTACTAAAAGCTTCACTAAGTAGCTGAGGCTGGCTTCAAACCCACGCGATCCTCCTGTCTCAGCCTCCCGAGTACTGGGATTACAAGCGTTGCGCCACCATCCCTGGCTAAGGAATGTCATTTCTTGTGACTTCCCTTATGGAGTCTGTAATCTCTTTGTGGCAATATCTACTGGTACCTAATCTTCCCAAAGCAAATCATGGTGAATGCATGCCTATAATCCTAGTACTCGGGAGGCTGAGACAGGAGGATTGGAAACTCGAGGCCAGTCCTAGGAATTTAATAGACTCTTAGTAACCTAGAGAGACCCTGTTTCAAAACTAAAACTAAAAATAAAAAGGGTTGGCGTAGGGAGTGTATCTCCACAATAAAATAAAATAATAAAATAAAATCATCCAAAATCTCCTTCAGCACCACAAAGCTTCCTCATAAAAATAATAAACACACCTTGCAGCAGATAATTATTGGCATGGGCAAATGTTTATAACATGTAAGTAAAAAAATCACTACTTGAAAATCTCTATATTATATACCCTGCTTTGGTTAAGACTATCTCCACGCCCCTCATTCAGCAAGATTTTTCTCTTCACACTTTTCAGTTATGGAAATTTATAGTTACCACTGAGTTCTGCAGATTATTCTTAGATATTTTAAAAATAAGGGTGGTAAATAATAAAAGGGACCAGAATCTAGCCCTAATTCCTTTAGCACGTTTGCTATGTGGTTTGTTCTCAATATAAGGCCTTTCTAGGAAAGGGAATATTGAAACATACATCCAGAAACATCACACAAACCAACCCTTGCCTTCTTCTGCTGGTCTTTTGCAATGATTTTCCAAAGTCACTAGCCATTAACACACTGGCGCTCTGAGGGGCGAGGGCTGGCATTTCAGCTGAGGTCTATGTGATTGGAGGTCTGTGTTTTGGGCAGTGGGCTAATGAACACTTCAGTGTTCCGTCTGATAATCCAGCCATAGCAGACATACTGTGATGGAGGAGAAGCATCAGGACCAAGGGTAAAGTCTTAGAGGTCCTTTGAGTGAAATAAGCATTTAAAACCCATCCACCTGCTCTAGCGACTTATAAGAACCCTTGTGCAGAGAGCCTCTTCCAGAGCTTTGGCATAAAAAATTCCTTGGACTTTGTGTATCACTTGAACAAAGCAAAAAGACATCTTTGATTCACGTGTCTTTCCCATGAATGTTTATGCCACAAAAATCATACAAAAATGATAGGTAGACAATCATCTTGTGAGCGAGGTTTATGGAGGACAGGACTGAGCCTGTTTTAAGGTGCGTAATTACAGTGGAAAGAATGGATTTTCCCCACCTCACTGGTTTTATTTTTATTATATAAAGTGAAAGCCACTGGAGAACTCACCAGAGTAGCTACACAGTGTGTTTTGAAGTACAAGGGAAGTAATCTGACCTTTGTCAAGCGCTTTGATCATGGAAAAGCACATGAGCTTCTCATCTTTTTCCAGGAAGCGTAGACACCAGATAATCTTTCCATAGTCATCCAAGAGGCAGCTTAAGTGAATCGAGTCCATTCACACTCTTCTATTCCAGAGACAAGCTGGCTATCATTTCAGAGAAAAAAATATATACTCATTGTTTGTTTAATATGGTAAATGTTGACCACCAATCAGATAACAGGACAAATATTTTATTTTGACTTCTTAAGACTTAGATTTGCAAATACACTTTTGGGTCCTAAAAGCATATTAACATATGCCTAATATGCCCCAAAGTATTTCTATCTTTCAGTGGGCCACGATTTTTAAATTTGTAAAAAATTTTTTGGTACTGGGAATCAAACCCAGGGGCATTCTACCACCAAGCTATACCCACAGCCCTTTTTTATTTTCAAAAAGAATCTCACTATGTTGTGGAGGCTGGCCTCAAACATGAGATCTCCCTGTCTCAGCCTCCCAAGTACTAGCGATAACGATGCATGCATGTTTTTATGCTCTGAGTTTGTTTATTGATAATTTGGAAAGTATACATAATATCTAAGAAAAACCTAGTGAAATATGAGATACCAATTTAGAATTTTGACTGATAGGAAATGATATGAGGGAAGTAGATAAGGAAAGAGAAAGGGATAGGGTCCCGAGGAGAGTCAATTAGTACTGGCACAGAGATGTTGGACTCAGATAAGCTCTGTTTTTACAATATGTAAGAAGCCAGTGTTTGATATCTCACCTAGATGCCATTCTGAACCTGCTAATCATGAAAGGTCAGGCAGGTATTTTATTTTACTTTATTTTTGCAGTACTGGGGATGGAACCCAGGGGTATTCTACCTCTGAGCCACACCCCCGACCCTATATTTTATTCTTTATTTGGAAACAGGGTCTCACTGAGTTGCAAAGGGCCTCATTAAGTAGGAGCTGAGGCTGTCTGGGAACCACAATCCTCCTGTCTCAGCTTCCCAAATGCTGGGATTACAAGCAGGTGCCCCCTCGCCCGGCTTCTCAGGTGTCTTTCAAAGGTTCAGTTTTCTCACATGTAAAATGGAAATAAGAGATATAAAATGAGATAATTTACTACTAATTATACACGTGTTTATAGCACCCCTTCTGTATGCCAGAGATGATAAATGGTGATACAATGCCAAATAAAGCAGGGGCAGTATCCACTGTCATGGAACTTACATCTAAGCAAGGAAAGGGAATGGACAAGAAAGCAAATAAATAATTAAGAAATGTTTATACATTGATAAGTGCTATAAAGAAAATGAAAGAGTGTGATCTAGAAACAGACCAGATTCTGGGGTGAATCCTTCTCTAAAGAGAGTAGTCAAGGAGAATCTCTTTGAAGAAATGTTACTAAATCACTTACTGGCTGACAAGAACATGAAGGTCTATGTGAAAAGCAACTGGCAGGTGCAAAGGCCCTGTGGCTACAAAACAGAGAAAGATCAGGCACTTGCAGCATGGGGAAGACTGAATGTTTTGTGTCAAGATCCAAAGTTTAGCAGGAGGCAGGTCTCTAAGGCCTCGCTGAAAATGGAAAGAATTTGGATTCCACCCCAAGTGAAAGGAATTTTTAAGACGAGAATGACCTACTTTTATTTTATGTTATCTAGATTACTCAGCTCGTTATAGAATGAGAAAGAGCAAAAATAGGGGTAAAAAATCAAGGATTCTGTTTTTTCATTATTAATGTCTAAATTCTCATTAGAGATAGAAGTAGAGATATCAAGAAATCAACTGGAGGGCTGGTTATGTAGCTCTGTGGCCGAACTCTTCCCTAGCATGGGAGAGGCCCTCGGCTCCATATCTCAGTACCTAAAATAATGATGATGATGATGATGATGATGATGATGATGATAATAATAATAATAATAATAATAATAATAATAAACTGGAGATAAGAATCTGGGCTTATCTGGGGGCATACATTTAAGAATCTTATGCACAGATGGAATTTAAAGCTAAAGGACTGAATAATAGCGCAAGGAAATGTGTAGACAGAGAAGAGCAGAAAACCTAAATCCGAGCCATCTGAGACACTTCATCGTTGAAGGGGTTGGGAGGAGAGACTAAGGAAATAAAGTGTACAGGGACAACCACAGGGAGACAGAAGTGTGTCTAGCTGGGGATCTTGACAACAGAGTTGATGAGCGTGGAGGGGTTGGCACACTTCTTGGCCTGCAGGGAGGAGTTAGTAAGGTCCACACCAAAAATCTAAGTCACGTGGAACAGTGATTATAACATCCTACTTGCTGACAAATTTCCCCACTCAGTTTTAATTTTCTGAAAAGTAATTATGAAGGAATTTATGACAGTATTTAGAAGTACCTATCTTTAATGTAGCACTTGCTAGCTTAGTTCTTATAAAACAAGAAATCTAAAACTTTATATCATTTTTAATAATGACTTGCAAAATACATTGAAAACCAATACATTAAAAGTGTAGGTGAAAATGTCTTGGGGAGGTAATGTTCTGCTGAGAACATTAATGGCATATATTGTTTTGATACGTATTGATAAAAATAGTTAAAATACCATGTAAGTCAATTTTTGAATAGGTTGGGCTTTTTGTGAGACCACATATGATTATATAAAAACTTATTTATAAATCAAATTTTAAATCTTCCAATTTTCAAATAATTTGAAACCAATTGGTTATCAATTTGGTAGATAGTAGATGGAAATTAATAAATACCCTTAGTATTTATAAAGCGTACAAATGGAAATAGATTCTTTGATTTTAGGGTTGACAGGTTTTCTTCAAGGCAATGTTTATTTCAGAGTAACTTATTTTGTAATAACTGGTAGTTAAGAAGAAAAAGAGCTAGAAAATAGCCATGTGTGCATGTCACCAGTCATCTCCATTTTACAAATGTTAACTCATTTAACTCAAGCTTATGAATTTTACACTGTCTAGCTTGGAGTTGTCTTCAATGTAAGTAAATTTGTTTTAACTCCCGCTTCCAAATACTACCAACATTTACTGCTTATTATATTTTCAAATGAAATAGTTTTATTTAATTTTCCTTGTGCTAATATTAAATACTCAAATTAGAGAAGAATAAAACGAGAAAGGTAAATGAGACTTTATGTCTGCTCTTTACTATACTTTCTTAAGCACACTGTGTTATTCAGCCTTAGGATGGGTTATTTTGTTTCTAATCCTTAGAATCATTAAATAAAAGTACAACCTTTGACCATTAGTTTTACTTTATTTTAAAGTTTTTTCCTTTTTTTTTTTTTTTTTTTTTTGGTGATACTGGGGCGGGAACCCAGGGAGCCTTCTACCTCTGGGCTACACTCCCAGATCTATTTTTTTATATTTTATTTGGAAACAGGGTCTCTTAAGCCAGCTGAGGCTGGCTTCAAACCTGCATGATCCTCCTGTCTCAGCCTCCCAAGTGCCGGGGGGATTACAAGCGTGCACCACCATGTCCGGCTCCTCTTTTTATTTATTTTGTTTTCCAGCAGTGGAAATAAAATCCAGGCCCTAATGCATGATAAGCAAATACCTCACTACTGAGATACATCCCCAGCCCCTTCATCATTAATTTTAACTGGGGAAATAGAATAATATTTAAACTCAAAGAATAAGTGATCTATATATTATTCATATTTATTTTGTATGGTGATATTTTGCTTATCTTGAAGATGGATACATCAGAAGTTTTGAGAGTTTACTATGATCTCAGTACTGAAATCATATTGAAAGGGTTTAGCACAAGTGAAAAATATCACTGGTTTCTCCTCCTGGCTCTGCATAATTTTCACATGGATATAAAGGAGCCCATTAAGCACCTTTGCTTAATTCTCATCTTAAATGAACAAACTGAGGGATTGTGTGGGAGGAGGGAGAGATTGAGAGAATGCAGGGCAACATAAAACAAATGCTTTATGAGCGCCTGAGAAAGAGCTGTGCCTGCATGTGGGCACTATCGACTGTGAATCAGAAAGTATCAGTTTACTGTAATGCAGAAAAGTCTAATGTCTGCCTGTGGTTGGAAGATAAAAGCTGAGCGAACCAAAATCATCTATTTTCAGATGTGTCAGCTTCATTAGGTGAACAAATACCACCTTTGGCTCCATTGGTCCAAGGATAAAAGTTTAAAAGGTGGAAATAACAGTCCATGGATATAAAAGAGGATAGGGCATCTCTTAAATGTGACCAGCTGGGATGGCTCCTCGCTGAAGGGTGACTTTACAACACATGGACCAGGAGTTCCTCCAGAGATTTCAGAAAGGGAAGGTTCTCACACTGGGGAAGATGAAAGCTATGGTCAGATTGACCCACAAGAGCAAAATCAATCACCCAAGCGTTTGAAACAGAAGAGCTTTCCTTTTCTAAGACTCCATGGTGGTGGTGGTGTTTTGAGGGCAGGAAGGAGATGTAGATGAAAGAACAATTGGGGATGGCTACCGACAGATCAAAGGATGGAGGAACCTCGGGATGCTGGAACGGGAACAAGTCAGATACAATATAGGAAATACTTCAAAGGCAGGGAAATAAGAATAATAAAAATACCTTTAGTTGTCAAATGTAAAATTTGTGCCAATTTTGTCACATTCTGTTTTTCAGGGGCATTATAAAACTAACGATATTTTTGGTTAATGCCAAAAATTTAACTATGCATTTCTTTCAACTCATCTTGATTAGTCATTTTTTTTAAGGACAAGAGGATTTTACACAATAGGTTACATTTCCCAAAACTCAGTTTTGACACTTATGTTTTTAACTATAAGGTAGCTCTAGAAAACGAATGTGAAAGTGCTTCATAAAATGTAAAAATGAAACAGAATAAATAGAATGATATAAAGGAGAGCTACAAAGGAGGGCGGGAATTCTGTTAGTATTCTTACAATTAGTTTCTTGTTTGTTTCTTTACTTTAAAAGTTGGAATAAAGTTTGGAATTTTATTTAAAATCAAGATAGAATTCAAATATTATTATACAAATCAAAACAGAAATATGGGCGTGTTGAGCCGTGGTTGGTATGGACTTCTATTTTGTAATTATTCAATTTTACAAGCATCTGTGTTTGCTAAAGAACAGCTGACTCAAAAAAGATCCACATAACCACGATTTTGTATAATATTGGCCCTAGTTTATGTTTTATCAGTGCATAAAAGAAAACGCTCACCATGGCCCTCTATCTTGGCTAAAGAGCAATCTTTATACTTTAGAACAAAGTAGTTACATAAAGATGTTTATAGAAAAGCATCGTGTGCCCTTTAATTTAGTTCCTCCATCAGTCTACTTCATATTTAATACAGAAAATATCACTTTAATTATTTTAACATAAAAGTAAAACACAATTCATTTAAAATATATTTTGTTCAGGAATATTCTCAAAAGTATCACTTTCTACGAATACTAGATGCTATAATTTGCTTTTAACTTTAGGCCTCTACTTTATGGACTAAACATCTGGATTTGATGGGAAAGAAAGCATTTCCTTCCTCTGGCTTTTCTAATGATCTTCTCTTGCAGATAGATATACATGCTTCATGTTTGTTAATAAATTTGACATAATCTTAATATCTACTGTTTTAACACACAATGGATTATGGTACTTTTCAGTGCCTTTTAAAATTGAATATATTTTAAATTCCTTATAAAAACAATATAAAAACTATCCTAAGAAAGTAGTAGGGACGCAGATGTTTTCTTTTATACTGTTAATTGATTGAAGGCCCATCAAAATGTTAAAATGCTCAGAGGTTAACAGCAATGATCACACATGGGTCAGATTAAAATTTTTTGTGTGCAAAATAAATAATAAATAAATAAAATGCTGACTAGCAACTTGAACCCAACGCAGTGCTAACACTTCATTCTCTTATTTTCTAATAGAAATTATTTGAAATTAGAGATCGTACGAGACACCAAAAATTTATGTACACATTCAATTTTGTTAGTGAGGAAAGACCAACTATCTTTTTCTTTTTATAGTTATTGTCTTATTTTACCACTGTAGCAATTTGTAGGCTAAACTTTCTGTTGATAGTACATGGCAACTTCTTTAGTAGACTGATCCCTTTCCCAAATGACTTTGAATTGCTTCTTGCTTCATTTTAAACCTATTTTCCTATTATGAGGAAATGATTTGCTTTGCTACTTGAGAAGCCATGTGAACAAGTCTCTAGACATTCACATTAATGTATGCATAACAATAATATCTTAACAAAATATAATCTTTAATTTTTTCATGGAAAAGAATGAAATTGTTTAATGTTCCTCAATAATTCCATATTAAAATTGTTAAGAATGATTACAGAACCATCAATATTTTATGTAATTTTATCTCAGGATATATTTCAAAGAACAGAATCTGTCAAACTAATTCAATTACTTCAGTAACAATACTTTCCTATGTGGATGACTGATTTTTCTTTTTTTGATCTGTATTGTATAGATTTAATAAAATAAATTAATTTATACATAGGATATAAGATTAAAAGGACATGGCTTCCCATTAAAAATAAAAATAAGAGTGACTTTTATTCATTTTATTTTCTCTTTATTTTTAAATAGCACACTTGAATTTTATATTTTTTACTTTTTTGAGAGTCAAATATTGCTGATGACATTGTATTTTAAAATTTTTCATTTCTTTGGATTTAGTCACAATAGTTCTTTTCTATATTTGGGGTAGGATTCCTGAAGAAAAAGTCTAAAACAAAAACAAAAAATATATTTGGAAATTTGGAGGCCACTAAAACATAAAGCATTGTTATTTACACAATAATACAATTTCACAGGAAAAAGAGAACTTTTAGAAATCATCAGTTTCAACCTGCCTGCTTTACAAATGAGAAAACTGAAGCTCAGAGATATTTAATGACTTATCCTCTATTATGCTAAAAATAAGGGAACTCAGCCCAGAACCCTCCAGTATATAATGAAGTACTTAGCCTTTACCTGATAGGATGGAATGGAAATCAGGTTAGTCGTTGAGGGGCAAGTCTTCAATGTTAACTCTACCAATGCTTATTATTATTATCATTGTTATCATTATTTTTACATTTAAATTCTGATATGTGGATATGTGGTATTGAGTAACTTGTTTCTAGCCTCGGTTCCTTTTTCGATGAGTTGTAGGGCTTAGCCCAGTTTCTCATCCTTGAAGCTATCAGCGTGTCTGCTGGAACACTGGCTATCCTCAGCACTGTGGGTGCTTAGCAGAGTCCCTGGTTTCCACAGCCTCGATGGGGCAGCACCCCACCCACACACTTCCAGCCAGGACAACCAAAATATCTTCATGCATCATCAAATGCCCCGAGAGCATAGTTGCCTACCGTCAACATTTTCCCTGAGAACTACTAGCTTAGGTAAAATTATTCTGGAGAGTAATAGTGTACTAGGGGCCAAGAGGAAATTCATCAAGTGCTGTGTACATGAGGTCTCAGTCATTTTGAGCTTCATGATGATGTATGATTACAATGCACCAATATATATTTTAAAAGCACCCCTTTAGCATTATCTACCATGAAGTCTGTTGGGTACTGTGCACAGTAACCAATGGGAGCATAAGAATGTATAGAAACTTAAAATCAGAGATCAAAAATATTTACAGGTGAGAATTATTAGAAAGGATAAGATATGAAATATTTTTAAAAGTTTAAAAAGATGTAACACAGCTATGTAAAAATATATTCCCTGTAAGAGGCATAATTTTTTTCATGTAAAAATTACGTATTTATCAGCTGTCCCTACTAAAGAAAAGAATTTGGTCATTAGTTTCAAAGATAAAGACTAGTTTTAAGTAAGAGGAATTTACTCTCCCATGTTCTTTTTCTAAGACCATTGAAACTGTGTAGAACAGTTGTCTCTGATAAGATTTGATAGAAAAACTATTAAGGAGCTGGACACGGTGGCTCATGCTTGTAATCTCAGTGCTTGGGAAGCGGAGACAGGAGGACTTCAGGTTCAAGGACAGCTCCGGTAACTTAGTGAGACTCACAGCAACCTAGTGAGACCCTGTTTAAAATTTTAAAAATAGGCTGGGTGTGGTGGCGCACGCTTGTAATCCCCACGCTTGGGAGGCGGAGAAAGGAGGATGGCGCATCTTCGAAGCCAGGCTTGCTGGCTTAAGAGACCCTGTTTCCAGATAAAATATAAAATAGGTCTGGGAGCGTAGCCCGGAGGTAGAAGGATTTCATCCCCAGTACCAGCAAAAAATAAAAAAATAGAAAAAAAAATAAGATGTATAACTCAGATGTAAAATGCCCATGGGTTCAATCGCCAATACCACAAAAAAAAAAAAAATTAAGACTTCAGAGTGAAAAAGGTCACTGATGTATTTTCATACTTTACATATTGGAAAAAGTAGGAATCTATTGTTTTTAGTTTTTAATTGAAAGGTATCATTGCTTCCCTTTCATTCTCTGCTCTGCTCCATCCCTCTGTCATCCCCCTGCTGGATTCAGATACCTGGCAGTGGAGGATGAGCACCTAAGGCAGAGGCTGTGTACTGTACAGACACTTATGGTACACCAGACACTTATGTCCGCCAACTGATACCAGCCCAGAGACCGAGGATGCTGAATTCAGCCACACATCACAGGGTGATTTTCTTTGCCACACGTGGCTGCCCATTCTCTGAGGAAGTATATCTGTGCCTTTTACGAGAAGCAGAGGTGGAGTCCAGAAGTGTGCAAGCAAGGAAAGTTTCGTTGCTATAAAGCAGGAGCTGAGCGTTCCAATAGGCTGGTTATGGTCTTGCCAAATGGAGATAATAGGCCAGCCACATCCTGTGACTAGAAACTGTAAAAGTAGGCAGGCTGCTATTGGGAAGTCAGAATAAGGATAAGGGAATTACATTAGAATAGGAAAAACAACTTTGCTTAAATGGAGATCTATTTTCTGTGTTAATAGAATATAATCAACAACATAGGAGGAAATTCAGAACTGTTTTATACATATTCCACCTACATGTATTTATATCTGTATTTAATAAATATTTTGATGTAACTTTTTCTCAATAAAGCAAAGACTGTAGTAAAATACAAAATTTGTGGTTACTAGAGCCGAGAAAATTATCTGGGTGTTTTTTGCTAATCAGAGTGCTAACAATTTTTCCAAAAGTTAAGTCCTCCTAAGTTTAATAGCCAATAAAGTGTTAATGGAGAAAGCATAGAAGACATTTTTTTTCTTCTGTCACTGAATATTGTCATTAAATTACTAGTGCTTTGGATTTGTTTCTGTTAAGCAAATCTAACTTTTATAAGCCACCTTCTTTTTTATTGAATTCAAACAATGGAGATTTTATTTCTTCTCAAGATAAGGTGAAAGATATCAGAATAAGCCTCTTTTTCATTTTAAATAAAAATAAATTTATTCTAGATACTCATCCAAAATCCCAAATATGCCAGAGTTAAGTACTTTTTTATCTTATGGGCAAAAATGATTATCGTTAAAAATAATAAACCATGCTTTCATTTTTAATTCTCGTGTCACTTCTGTGTTCAGACCATATCCAGAAGCAGAAGTTGCAAAACATTGTGAGAAAACTTTTGCTCTGTGTTTTTTTTTTCTTTTTCTCAATTTCCACCCAAATGGAAATGCCAGACATCTACAAAAGTCCATGCTTGCCAAATGTCCACCCCAGAGCTTCATTTCTTCTGCAGCTCTTTGGTTACATTTTGGCAGCTAGCCTCTGTCCATTCAGAATTTCTGCTTGCCATCTATGTCCCTGCCCTCTTCCTGAGTAGACACAAATTCCTCTAGGTTTCTCATTGCCATTGGCTAGCTTTCTTTGCATGTGTATTCCATAAAAATACCCGTCGTAGCAGTAGCATCTCTTCCATAATTAGTTGGAAAGAGTCTAATTAGGGTTAGTGCTCCATGAATGTATCAAACCAAACTGTATCCAAGCTTTGTGAACAGCAGGGCTTCTTCAGTTTCCCTGGAAAGCCTTGTGAAGTACACAGAGACCCGCATGCCCACAGGGATGAGCTGGTCGGTCTTATGGAATGCCTATCCTCATTTGCTTTCGAATTTCTTTTGACTGTAAACTCTCTTAAGGGAGAAATGTTTCCTTATTTGCTGCTTTTGTAGGGCCAGTTCCTGACATTACAGAGTAGCATATATAGTATGCCTATATATAATGAATGAATATATGTTTCTTAAATTAACAATGAAATAAATGAATCAATGGATCTCTATAACTCATTGATTAAACCTAGTTTTATGGGAATAGTTTGACCTATTTTATGCAGATAGACTGGTACTGGTGACTGATATGCTGGCAGTAAGGATGGCAAACTACGGAGCTTGTGTGTTATTCTGTCACTATGTTATACAAGGAGGGAGGGCATAAAGCAAGGCAGTGTACACTGTAAATAGTTATGCTCATAAAAGTCATACAATACATAAATGTTTTAACCTCTTGAGAGAGAATGATAGGGGTAGCTCAAAATGTTTACCACTGACATATCAGTATCTGCTGTATGAAATTTTTTTTTTTCTTAGAAGTGGTAAATTTGGTGAAGCCTTTTGCTTATTTTTTTTAAGACTAAAGAAGTAGTCTGTGCCTCTTTTCCTCTTTCCTCTCCCTTTTACCCACCAAAGTGGTTAATACATTGATGTTTGTGACTTGAGTAATAAATGAAACATAAAAGATTTGATAAAAATTTTACTTCTCTTCTTTCACTATTTTCTGAGAAATGAAAATAATTCAGATCCCCTTCTAAGACGTTAGAGAGAGCAGCACAAGTAGTCTGGCGGTTCTTCCTAATCAGGAAAGAAATCCAGTTCTCCCTTACCTTTGGGGTCACAATGTTTAAAATATAAAGTATTTACAATCAAACCATTTGAGAACATTATGTTGAGTGCCACCTTACAGGTATATGTAGAAAACATTTGCATTGGCTGGGAGCATTCTGTCTTTGTAGTAGTAAATAAGAAAAATGATTTTCTTTCAAGACACAAGTTTTTAAAATATTTTAAAGATATCTTAATGATGAGTTTAAAATTAATAAGCAATTTTTTAAGTAAAATTTTTTTTTGAGTTGTGACCTTTTATTTCCTTAAAGTTACAAACTCTGAGACTGATAAATGGACCCGGTAAGCCTTTTGGGCTCTTCATGTTTTGACCTCTGCCTTGTCTTTTGCTTTTCACCAATGACACATAGTATTTCATAATAATTATTTGCTGTTGAATAAGAAAAAAGTCCATTTTTTTCTATAAATATTCTACAAATCACTCTATGCCTAGGAGCAGAAGACAAGTTGGTGGGTAAGAGACATTTAGCTCCTTCCTACATAGCCCCTCATTGGTCCTCTCCTTCCCCACCCCGTGGCCATTTCCCCAATCACAGATTCTTATGGGCCTCATGCATGAGGATGCTCCACCATGGATAAGCAGAGACTGCGTTCATTCCAAAGACAGGCTGGCTGAAACTATCTGAGAAATGGACAATATATTCAATAAGCAAACGAAACCCAGAAAAAACTTTTTTCCTTAATATTTCTGTACAACTAGTTAATTCATTTGTTGTCCGTGAAGAATCTTTTTGTAGTTTTTCTGAAATTGCATATTGTATCATGTCAAACGCTAGTGTCTTCTCAGAAAGTGTTCAAACGGCATTTAGAAAAGTTGTTTCCCATAAGCACTTCCTAGCAGTGTATGAGAGTTTCCTTTTACATAGTTTTGCCAGAGTTTAAATTCATCCTTTTTAAATATGTTAATTTTATAGGTAGAACTGCTATTTCTTAAATTTACTATTTTTTATTTAATGTGATTTTATTGTGATGGTGATGTGTGTATGTGTAGGTGTGTGTGTGTGTGTGCGTGTGTGTGTGTGTGTGTGTGTGTGTGTGTGTGTGTGTGTACACGCTGGTGACCAAGCTCAGAGTCTCACATCAGCTAAGCACAGACTGTACTACTGAGCTGTATCCCCAGCCTGAGTTTTGTTTTAATAGGCATATCATCACATTTGCATTTCCCCTTCTGTGAGTACATCACATGGTTTGCACATTTATCTTCTGTTTGGTTATGTTTGCATTTTGATATGAAGTTGTATGGTAGATGAAAATATAGATTCTGAGGGACACAATGAGAGAACAGGGGCAATGAGTGGAGCTTTATCTGAAGCCGAAGCCTAAGCTACAAGAGAAACTTCAGGAGCTGCTCTCAAATTTCTCTTCTGAAAGACTTCACTCATTTCTGCAGCACTCAGAAGACACTTTAGTTGTAAGGCCCTTGAGGACATTAGTCTCCCTCCTCCCAGGAAAAGATTCCACAATGACCTCTAGGTGACTTTGACAGTAGGCCTTGGAGCGGCATCATCTTCATCTGAGAGGCCATCACTAGCACAGGCATCCGAAAGGCACGGGGCCCTTGGTCTAGGGTTCTTCCCCTTCTGTGTCACCCCAAACCTTCCACCCCTAACCACATGCCAATCTGCTGACTTTCACACCAGGCCTTTGAGAACAGCATTTTTGGTAAGCACTCCACCACCCCTCTTTGTTTTTATCAATTCCGTTCGCAATGGAGTTATGCAATCTTAGAGCTGAAAGAAACCAGAGAGACCATTAGGGTCAATGTGTGCATTCCTTGTTCCATATAGCCACAGGAATCTTTTCTAAAGACACACACACACACACACACACACACACACACACACACACGAGAGAGAGAGAGAGAGAGAGAGAGAGAGAGAGAGAGAGAGAGAGAGAGAGATGGAGACTATTTTAATCTTGAGCAGCTCAAAATATTTTAAAATTTGTGGTTTCAAAATTTCTTACACTGTAACATAACCAATGATTTTCAAACTAGCAAACCAGTCTGGATTCTTTAAACATTCTTAAACATAATTGTGGACTATAAAGAGTTTTGCTTAGATGGACCTGGTGGTACACGCCTGTAATCCTAGTACTTGGAGATGTAGCTCAGAGGCAGAATATTCAGCACCACAAAATTTTTTAAAAAAGTTTTTATATGGATTATATTTATATTTACCGCAAAAGACAATTTTAAAATATTTATTATTAATTTAATAATAAGAATAATAAATCCAATAGGTGTTCATATTAGTAACACATTGTTTGAAAATCAACTAGGTATTATAGAACAAAAACTTAAAAATAATCGCACTGTTTTGAATTTTTTAAGCCTTTTTTCTTTTTGCAGTACTGAGATGGAACTCGGGGGCATTCTACCTCTGAGCTACACTCCCAGACCTATTTTTATTGTTTATTTTGAAACAGGGTCCCACTGAGTTGCAAAGGGCCTCACTAAGTAGCTGAAGCTGTCAGCGAACTGTGATCCTCCTGTCTCAGCCTCCTGAATGTTGGGATTACAAGTGTGTGCTACCACTCCCTGTGACTCTAAGTCTTAATGTCTGTCTTAACAGAAGAAAGCTAGGTTTTTAGATCTGCTTTTATACTCTGTTTGTTTTAATATCATATGCTGTTAATCTCGAGAAATGTCCATTTTATAAGGAAAAGTGAATTAGAAAAAGGAAAATAACTTCTCAGTATTATGATAATAATATTTATAATAATACATTGCATTTTGTCCTTGAGACTCTATGGAAAGTTTTGGGAGGCCCACTTAGGGTCTCCAGAGCATTTGTTGAGATCCACTGACTTCAGCCAATAGGGCACACTTTTCTGTTGCAGCAGCATAGAGTATGACTATATTTCCTTCATAAAAATACTGTATTTGAATGTATTTATGGCATTTTGGCTGATACGATTCCTTCATCAAACCAAGCACCTTACATTTCCTTAAATATTCCATATTTGGCATGGAGTCTTGTACCCTCCCTCTCCCCCATCCCCTGATTGTTCTCCTCTGAATTCTCCTGAATTTCAATTCCATTTTCAATGTGTAGTATCCTGGACTGGACACAGTACCGCAGGGATCTGCTACCTTGAATCCCTAGCATGTGTCTTTCAAAAAATGGCTAGTGAGAAGCTGCCATGTACCACTCACTGGCCATTTTCTAACTGACACATAATAATTGTACAGATTTTGGAGTGCAATATACAATGTGTACATAATGTAGTTATCAAATCAGTGCATTTAACTTATTCATCGCCTCTTATCTCTGGTGAGAGGATGCAAAAGGATCTCTTAAGCTACTGGAATATTCAGTACATTATAGTTAATTATGGTCACTCTACTGTGCAATAGGACTTGAGCACTCACTTCTCCCGTCGACTCAGAACTTTATACTCCTTGACTGACCAACCGATCTTCATCCTCCTCACCCTTCCCTCTGCTCTGGCAACCGCTATCCTACGCCCTGTTTCTATGTGGTTGACGTTTTTAGATTGCGTGTGTCAGAGATGCAACAGTTGTCTTTCTGTGTCTGGATCCCTTCACTTAACAAAAAGTCCTCCAGGTTTAGACATGTTGTTGCTAATGACAGTATTTCATCCTCTTACAACTTTTATGTTGCACACCAGTACCCTGGGGGCCGAATGATACAGATTCAGGCAGTGTATTTTCTCCAGGCAAAATTGATTCTTTTAGTAATAACATTGTTATCAAAAAGAAAATCATTAAAATAACTGATATTCATCACCAATATGCTAGATGTTATGACTAATGTGTATGTTAATTTACTCATCTAATTCTTATTATAACTCTATGAAGTACATGTATGCATCATATGTATGCATCACATATATACATTATATATGTATTATATGTATATGATGTATGTATATGTACATAATATATCTTATTCTCATATCCTTTTATCTTCTTTAGCTCAGAAAATTTGTAAATTTGTTTAGGATTATATAAATAATAGGAGACAAAATCAAGATTCAATCCTAAAAATTTGAATCTAGAGTCATTCTGAAAAGAAATTTTTTGGGAGCTGGGTGTTTAGGTGTGTGTGTGTGCATGTACACACATATGTGAATGCCTACATTGGTCTAAATATAAATTCATATATAAAATATGTATTACATTGTTATACATACAAATATAAATTGTATATGAATTGATATATATATGTACATATATATATATAACTGAAATATTATAACAAGAGTGGATATTTTGGTAAAAAATGAGAAGAATGAGCTGGCACACGCTTGTAATCCTCACGCTTGGGAGGCGGAGACAGGAGGATCACTCAGGTTCGAAGCCAGCCGCGCTGGCTTAAGAGACCCTGTTTCCAAATTAAAAAGTATAAAATAGGTCTGGGAGTGTAGCCTGGAAGTAGAAGGGCTTCCAGGAACCCCAGTACCACCAATAAATAATAAATAAATAAATAAATAAATAAATAAATAAATAAATGGATGGAAAGAGAGAAAAAAGAAGAAAGCAATTTTAGATATTGAAAAGAATGGTACCCCTCTCCTTATTGTGGATACCCCTGAATGTTTTCCAGCTCCATTCCCACAATGGCTTTCCACATATTGAACTACAGTATCATGGATGCTTTTAGCTATTTGACCATTAAGTTTCTCTCCTTTAACATTCTATCTCTTTCATGGTCACATCTGGATATATGTCATATATATAAAGTATAAAAATTAAGCTTTCCATAGGAATTACAAAAATTAAGGTTTCTCCTCCATCCCAGAAGGCCTCCCATCAAGCCCTCTCCCTGGACCAAGCCCCACTTTGGTGTGCTGCGTGTCCCTTGACACGGGCCACTGTGCCCATGAGGGAGGGACGGCCAGAATCAACTGGCCCCAGGCCAGATGGAGCTGCTTGCCAACGTGTCCTGGAACAACTTTGTCCTGATTCCCAGGATGGGGCACCTAGGCATGGGACAGACTCCTAAGCCGGTGACCCCCTTACTCACGAATGGAGCCCCTCTCCCAACACAACTGCGCAGCAGACGGGACTGAACTTCCGACTCCTTGTGTGTGACTCTGCAGTCCCTGGGTGGGAGCCCCGCTGAGCCTACCTGCCCCTTTCTCTACCTTGCTGTTCTTCATTCTTTTCAGAGCATTAACACAGCCACATCAAGCTGGTGGCGGTAGCAACTAGAATAAGAATGGTCTTTAACTTTTTATCTGTTTAAAAAAGTAGAATTCGCAGGAGCACTTTTAGCTACACGATTCCGTTGTCTAATTACACATATAATTTTCTGGTGCTTTATTATATCACACATATGGATTTGTAGTAATAAAAGGAAGCGTTTGCAAATCTGAATAATCTGAAGTCCTGGTTTCAGGAAGTAGCGGAGGGAGACTTCATTTAGATGCTGCTCTAAAGAGCAAGGTTCTTAGGCAGATTTTAGAGACTTGCAGCCACTCTCTACCTGGAGCCGGTCTGGTATCTTCAATATACATATTAAGTTGTTATGAATGGGGTTCTGCAGCGGTTAAGACTGCAGACTTTAGTAGCTAGAGTTCCTGGACTTAAATCCCAGGTCTTCTCTTAACTGTGCTTCTTGGAGAAAGTTGATTAATCTCTGCGCCTCACTTCCTCCATCTCTATAAAGTGATTATTTGAGTGCCTACCCCATAGATATTAAAGAATAAATTATCAGTGCATAAAAACTATTGAGTCCATGTAAATATTCTTTCAATTATTATTCTTTTATGTACAACAGCAGATTAGCTGCCCACTAGAGTACTGGGAACACAAACAAAAGAATTTCTCTATATTGGAGGTCACAAAAAGCCCGGTATGGTGACACATACCTGTAAAACTTAGATGGCTGACAGAAGGCTTACAGGTTTGTGGCCAGCCTCAGCAACTTAGTGAGGCCCTCTGCAATTTAGTGAGACCCTGTTTCAAAAGTAAATAAATAAATAAAGATTTATTTATCTGGGAGTGACATTCAGAGGTAGAATGCCCTTGGGTTCAATCCCTAGCACCCCCCACCCATATACATAAAATCACAAGAAACACTAGCAGTGTTTCTAAACTATACATGGTGTGTGTGTGTGTGTGTGTGTGTGTGTGTGTGTGTGTGTGTCCTCTATATGCCTTTAGGCAATCTAACAAAAATTAAATCGAGTGATCAGAATATATGGGAGGCCAGAAAGAAACATACTACTACTTAAGACAGTGCTTACTGTAGTTATTATATATCCATATAAGACTACAGATATTTAATAACATGTATATACATATATGTTCTCAGAAAATTGGTCTATGGATAATTGAAAGGAATGTGGGTTTTTATTTCATATCTGTGGCTAGCTATGATAAATAGGGAACAGGACATCTTCCCACATTTGAAAGGGAACTGTACAAAGATGGGAAATATCTATTTGAAATGGCTGCTTGATATGAATTCTGCCATCTTTTTAGGGGGAACAGAAGTATTAGAAAAGGAACCTGGGAGCATTTACTCCCTGAGCTATACTCACAGCCCCCCTTTTTTGTGGTAGTAACTGGGGTTCCTGGAAACCCTTCTACCTCCGGGCTACACTCCCAGACCAATTTTATACTTTTTATTTGGAAACAGGGTCTCTTAAGCCAGTAAGACTGCCTTTGAACCTGCGCGATCCTCCTGTCTGCCTCCCAAGTGCGGGGATTACAGGAGCTCACAGCCCTTTTTAATTAATTGATTAATTTTTTTGGTACTGGGTATTGAACCCCAGGGCATTCTACCTCCAAACTACACCCCTAGCCCTTTTTATTTTTTGTTTGGAAACAGGGTCTCACTAGGTTGCTGAGGCTAGCCTCAAAACTGCAAATCTCCTGCCTCAAGTTCCACAGTACTAGGATTATAGGCATATACCATTAAATCCCAGGTCTATGATCATTTTGAAGTATCTTGAGAACCACAGAAATTATTTGGGCAGCAAGAAGAGGTTTGAAGAATGTGTATGAGAGAAAACCACTTAGCCTTCTGGGAAAACATCTCAAAGAATGGGACATGTCCCCGTCAGTTTGTAACTATCTCATGAGGGCCCAAGGCAGACAGCGACTCTCTACTTCCCATTAGAAAACAAAATTGTGTGTGTGTGTTTTGTCAACTAATTTTTAAGAGTCATTAGGAAATAGATATTTTTTAAATAATCATGCTACTTGGTGACAAACACAAGTTAAATGGTTTTCAGGTGGAAGTAGTGGCATCTCAGTTATTGAGTGCCTGAAATGAGGGGTGGTGTAGCTCAGTGGTAAGGGGTTCCTGGGTTCCATCCCTAGTACCTCACAAACACACAAAATAAGTAAAAAAGAAGTGGTCTCTTTTTAATTTTTTTATTTTTTAGTACTGGGGTTGGAACCCAGAGGCATTCTACCTTCAAGCCACACTCCCCAGCCCTATTTTGTATTCTTTATTTTGAATCAGGGTCTCACTAAATTGCAGAAGGCCGCACTAAATATCTGAGGCTGGCTGTGAACCCAGATCCTCCTGTCTCAGCCTCTCAGATTATAAGCATGCACCACCATGCCCGGCTTTTCTTAATTTTTTTATTGGATATTGAACTCAGGGACTTTCTAACTCTGAACTATACCCCTAGCTCTCTTTATTCTTTATTTTGAAATAGGGTCTTGTTAGGTTGCTGAGAATCTTACTACATTTCTGAGCCTGGTCTTGAACTTGCAATCCTATCTCAGCCTTCCAACTAATAAAATTAGAGGTGTGCACCATCACACTTGGTTAACAGTGGTCTTTAATGTTATTTAATGAATGGTTCTGGAAAATTTAGAAGATTCTAAAGCTAATATGCCAGGAGTTATTTTTGTTTTCATCCCAGCTATCTACTTCAGACATGTGTTAGGTGGCAGGACAGGCTGTTTGTGAAGGACTCAAACACTCCTCAGAGACTACATATAACTCTGATGGTTTCCAGACTGCCCTGGAGGACTCACTCCCACAGTGCTCAGGCTCTCTTGCTGGATCTGTCATAAGCCCCAGCAGAAGAACAAATGTTCATGTAGTTCTTTCTACTTTGTGATATTTGCATATCAACAGTGGCTTAGGATAAAGAGAGAAAAATAATGCTCTTTTTTTCTTCTTAAGGCTGATGTGCTGGAGGGCTGTCATCAAAATCTTTGTCTTCCATTTTGGAAAATGCCTTTGGGATCTGAATGGGCTTGGAGACAGTACCAGGAAAAGCATTTGGGAATATCCTTTAGCCTTTTAGAAAAATTTAAAAAATGATCTGAATATCACGTTTTGTAGAACAGTGCATCTGGTGATTAATTATAATTTTATTGGATGTGTTTTGACAGTGAAACTGGCCAAAGAAGCCAAAAAGTCATTGTTGAGACTCTGTGGGTTAGGCAGGGAGGATGTGAGACCAGGCGGTGGGCTATGCAGCACCCCAAAGTGTGCGCAGAGACACTTTGCAATGGCGGGCTCCCATGCTTGTCTAAGACAGGCCCCCAATCTGAGATAACTGGAGCATGTGTAATCCGGATCACCCCATTCCTTTCTGTATCTCAGAAACAAACTGTGAGCCTACTACATACATCCCTCTTCTCTGGATCCGTACAATCTGATGGTAAACACAAGAGAAACATTTGCGTGTGGTCAGCGGGGTGCACAGCAGTGCATACCACAGTGCAGGTGGATGGGTGTGCTTGGCAGAGTGTGTGTGAATACCTTAAGTTCACACTCTAAGGATAAAATGATGTTACAGACAAATATGGGTGACCTTTCCCCAGCCCTGGAAAAACAATTCGAGCATGTATACAGTTTATATTGTTAGTATATTGTTACAACAGATTATTAAGACAGATTGTTATCATCCAATCTGCCTATGTTTAAAAATGAAAGCAGGCTTGTAGATGTCTATTCATACAGGTTTGAACAATAGAAGTAAATAACCATGTGTATGCTTGGAAAAATGTGTACACATTGTGTGTGTGTGTGTGTGTGTGTGTGTGTGTGTGTGTGTGTGCATGCATGTGTGTTTTACTCCTATAGGAACAAGGAGGGGAGGACAACAGACATTTTGGTTATGGCTGAAAAAGAGATTTTTCAATATACTAAATCCTTTCTGGACCAAAGGTTTTTTACCAACATCATCATCATCATCATCATCATTATTATTATTATTAATTATTATTATTATTTGGTGGTACTGGGGTGGAACCCAGGGGCCTTCTACCTCCAGGCTACACTCCCAGACCTATTTTATATTTTATTTGGAAACAGGGTCTCTTAAGCCAGTGAGGCTGGCTTCAAACCTGCGAGATCCTCCTGTCTCAGCCTCCCAAGCGTGGGAATTACAAGCGTGTGCCACCACGCCTGGCTTTTTACCAACTATTTCTAATACTGGCCTATCTTATATAAAAAAGAGGAAAAAATAAAAGCATTTGCTTCTGCCTAGATACTGTAGGGAATGTGTAAAGTCAAAGGAGGGTGTTCAATTAATCTGTTAACTGAATTTAAACTGAGATGTGAGAGCAGCCTTTACATTTGCAGAGGGCCTTGACAAAGAAGGTGAGGGGTTGATGCCACCTTTGTGAGAGCAGACACACCACGGAAGTACTTAAAATATCCCATGAGCAAAGTGATGTTAATATAATACTCTTTCCAAGATTGGACACGCTTATACACGTTTTCTTGAATTCTGATCATTACAAGGCACCTCAGTAGTGATCCTCTAAATTACTGAATGAGTCATTTTATTCAGCTATCAAACAAAATAAAATTACTAACTTAATAGGCATTCAGATAAATTGGAGCAGTACAACCAAAGATCTGGAGAAATTAAATTCCTGATTGGTGTGGAGGAGTAACAATGCCGTGTGCAGCCCACGCCCTTCCCGTGTTTCTTTTCCACCATCCCATTCTATGTGCTTTTGCTTTTATGCCCATCACCTTGTATCTGGGGGCTGCTGTGCATCCACCCCTGTCATCTGCATTCCAGGAAAGAAGGAAGGGAAGAGCAGAGTGGCAAGGGATTTTTACCCAATATGGTTTTGCCTTTTTATTCATAAATAGAGACAACTTTCTCAGAGAGTTTTGTTTTACACTTATTGGGTCAGAAATTGGCCCTCTGGCCACCTATTTCTTTAAGGGCTTGGAGAAAGGCACTGAGCTATTATGTATTTTAGTTTCCCAGCCTCTATTGTGGAAGAATGAAAGCCTGGATAGCTTCGAGGTCTTTATTGTATCTGCCATGTGACAATCCTCCACATAATCACACTTGTATCAGGGTGTGTTCCTTGAAAAACTTCACAACGTATAAAACCTGAAGGAAAACAGTGAGCTTGACTCAGATGGAAATAATTATTTTAGGGAGGCACTGGGGATTGAACCCAGGAGAATTCTATCTCCAAAATATACCCCAGCCCTATTTATTTATTTATTTATTTATTCATTCATTCATTTATTTATCTACTATTTGTTTATTTTGTCTTGAAAGTGATTTGCTAGGTTTCTGAGTCTTGCTACATTGCTAAAGCTATTTTGGAGCCTGCAATCCTCTTGTCTCAGCCTCCCAAGTACTGGGATTATAGGCATGTACCATCACACCTGGATCAGGAATAATTCTTGATAAAAAAAATGATACAATCTATTTAGTTATGTGGGTTTTGAAATCCAAGATCTCCCAGAGTGGGGTCCTGACTTTTCTTCACTCGGCTCTCCCCAGGACCTCGCTCTGTGCTTTGCAGTTAGCAAGTATTTAACAACACAGCTAAAATGACTGAATATTCGAATGGATGAACATCTCTCTTTGATTTCCATCATTAATAATACCAAGGCGAGATCTTGGATTTCAAAACCCACATAACTTTCTCAGAGAGCTTTTCTGGGTTGGGAAATCTATTTCGCTCTATAGAAAAAAAAATAAAGTCCTTTGGCAAATAGATACATATTGGAGGGGAATTAATAGAACTGAATAATAAAACCTGCCATTCACCCAGGCAAGTAGCAACAGCCTCTGGGGGATGTGCTTTGGCACATTTAGCTGGAAAGTATTTCATAGGGACAGAAGGTGACATGGGACATACAGGCTGCAACGTAGGAAACTGATGATATTTGATCACCATTTGCCTGCAAAAGACACCATTTTACGTGATTCCACCTAATGGCCTTAGTTTCAAAGGAGTGCAACTAATATGGTTGAAACAGTACACCAAACTAGCACACTGGGGTAAAATTACAAAGAAATACTTAGGTGGTTGCATAGTAACCACAAAAATGAATACATTTGTTTTCAGAGTTTAAGCCCTGGTAGACTCAAGAGTGTCTTTGGAAATGACTAACTCTCGATGCTCTTTCCCCTGCCTTCAAATTCTTGCTCAAGGTGCTTTATCTCTCACTGGTCATGTTCACGCAAGTTGTCTGCCATCCCTTTCCGGTGCTCATCGCCGCCCACCTGCACCCAGTGTCCTCTTTTTACACCTTATCTTGTCATGCGCATTCCACTCACTGCCTAGCTTGCAAAGTAGTACAAAACTACCATCTAACCCCAATCAAAGTGGCAAGCATAAAGAAATCAAAAAACAACAAATTCTGGTGAGGATGTGGGGAAAGAGAAACTCTTTTACACTGTTGGTGGGAGTGCAAACTAGTTCAGCCCCTATGGAGATCAGTGTGGAGATTCCTTAGAAAACTGGGAATGCATCTACAATATGACCCAGCTTTACCACTCCTGGGTATTTTTCCAATGGGGTTGAAATCAGAGAACTGCAGTAACATATGCATACCCATGTTCATTGCAGAACAATTTGTAATAGCCAAAATATGGAACCAACCTAGGTCTCCATCAACAGATGAATGGATTGCAAAATTATAGAAAATATACACAATGGAATTCTATTCAGCTATAAAGAAGAACAAAATCATGCCATTCGCAAGAAGATGGAAAGATCTGGAGAACATTATGTTAAGTGAGATCAGCCAAGCACAGAAAGAGAAGAGACATATCTTTTCTCTAATATGCCCAAACTGGGGGGCACTGGGGATACCAGAGGGACTCCAGATAATGGGGGGTATCTTAGCAAAGCTAGAATAGAAGGATAGGAGAGGAAGAAGGCTGAGGTTGATTAATGGAAGCGCACATCTGAATATGTGTAAAAGTATGAATACAGCATGGTTAACCTGGACACTCATTGTTTTGAGGGGGTGAAGGGGAATCAGGGGTGGGGTGGGGAGAGGGCACCAAGCACAGTCTAAATGTGTACCTTTTTCAATATGGTCCACATAAAAATAAAATTAAAAAAACTACTTTTGGGGGGATAATAAAATAATTAGACTTAAATGTTAGGTTTTTCTTTAAAAATACTTTTCTTTGTTTTCACATTATTTTTACAGTATGTTTTAACCTTCCCTCAATATTCCCTGCTGAATCCTATCACTCCAGGAACCGAGGACTTGGTACATTTATGACTTCCTGTTCTTGTAGAAACAGAGTCTGGATCTAACCCAGAGGACTCTTGCTAGCCACTGCAGGTCCATTTTTTTTTTCTCCTCCAAGCAAATGAGGAATGTATTTTTGTGTAACTGAACATTTATTAAAATCTGGGGTCTGTTTTAATTGAATAGCTTGCCTACTCTTTGAGCCTACATGCTGAGCAAATGATGAAATCATTTTTGCACCAAATCACAGCCTTTTCTTTCCCACTTCTCACTCTTGTCTTCCTGGAAATCCTATTGGTAAAATGAATAAATTTAAATCAGATATTTCTTAGGCATCACCCTTAGGACTCTAGTAAGTACAAATTAATACTAATTTGTTCTATTTTGAGCACCTCAATTCAGAACTGCAAAAACAGTTTTGTGGGTTTTTTTTCTCCCATGGAAATGAAGTTCAAAAGTATTATTAGCTTCAACTTTGAGTTAACTTTTATACTTATCTCAGAATTTTTGAGAATGACTTAGACATTTTATAAGTTAGGTCATGAGTGACATAGATCTTTAGAAAAGCTTGGCTATCACATATGTGGACTTCAGTACTTAGTGGAAGTGCTCCTATTGTTAAATTTCCTTACTGTTCTTTAAAGAAAAGCATAGAATGTCAGAATCTTCATGATGAGATATTTGTAGTTTTTAAACAATGTTATATAAACTTTTAGGTATGAAAACTATATTACCTTTTTAAAATATGTAACCTGAATAGTTTTGGGTTTAATAATAGTTTGGTTGTGATAAAACCAAACATCTTTGAAGAAATACACAGAAAATGATCCAAAATAGCTTTGGATATATTTGGTACTTAAAAATAAAATCAAAGACTTAAATATTATCAAATCATGTAATAGATTTAATATATAATATACTCCAGAAAAATGCTTTTGAATCTAATATTTTCCTTGTATAGACCCCCAAACCCCAAACTCAACTCTTCTCTCTCTCTCTCTCTCTCTCTCTCTCTCTCTCTCTCTCTCTCTCTCAAAACACAATTTTGAAAAAGTAATTATATGATAAAGCAATTAAAACATAAATACTATCTCTCCCTCCAAGTATCTTTCTAATTACTGCTTGTTAGCTCCTTTCCCTGCTTTACAAACTTCTACAAAAAAGGATCTATTTTTAGCAATCTGCCCTGTCTCAGTTCCCATTCACATATCTGCCTACTACTCTCTGGTTGCTTCTTCTGGCACATTCCTGGAGCTACTTACCTGCATGTACCCACCTCATCCCCCTGACCCATGGCTTTCTGTAAATTAAATATAAAGGGCCACACTTAACCACTTGATTTCAGCTTGATTTCAGCTCTCAAAAGCATTTGATATTTTGGCCAGTTTCCTCTCTAAGATTCTTCCCTCCCCTGAATTCTGTGAAACACAAACCCACCTTCTCTTAGTTGACGTCTTCGGTTCAGTCCTCTTTGTCATCTAGGTCCTTCCTGTTGGTGTTGCTGTGCTGTCCACCAGGGGCCTCGCCTCCTCTCCCTCCACACTCTCTCCCTGGGCAACAGGCATCACCCTGTCCAGTCTCGCTTTGTCTTCTATAATGTATATGATTTTGCCATGTGTGTCTGGCTGGGCTGCCTGTCCTGTTTGAAGGACCTATTGTTTCAACTGGTGTCTTACTAGTGTCTTACTGGTATCACCAACTCCATGTTACCAAAATGGAACTAACACGTGACATTAACCCACTTTGAGCTCATATTCCCTATATCAGTGAATTACATCAGCCTCCACAGCCTTGTCCATGTTAAAACTCTAGGGCACATTCCAAATTTCTCCTTTTTTTTAAAATTTGGCAGTCAGTTATAAAGTACTAACCCTGTGTTCTTCATAACTCTTGTCCTGGGCATTGAACCCAGGAACATTCTACTTCTGAGCTATACTCTCAGCCCTATTTTTAATTTTTTTTTTAATTTTGAAATAGACTCTCACTAATTTGTGGAGGGCCTCACTAAATTGTTGAGACTGGCCTCAAACCTGTAATCCTCCTGTCTCAGATTCTCAAGTGCTGGGATCACAGGCCTGTGCCACCACACCTGGCTTCTTCAGAATTCTTAGCTTGCTCACTTCTATCTGCTTATGTTGTCACAGCTTTGACTTGGGCCACTTCCATTTTGTCAGTGGCTTCTGAGATTGTCATCTCCCATACCTCTATGTTTTCTTGCTGAGAACTTCATTTAAATACATACATATATATATATATATATATATATATATATATATATATATATATATATATATTTTTAGTGGGGTGTGTTGGGGCATGTGTCTATAATCCTAGTCCTTAGGAAGCTGTGACAAGAGGATTTCAGGTTTGAGGACACCCTTATCAACTTAGTAATAACTCTGGTTTCCGAATTTAAAAAAAATTTTTAAGAGCCAGGATTTATCTCAGAGGTATAATGCCTCTAGGTTCAATCCCCAGTAAACACACACACACACACACACACACACACACACACACACACACTTATTTATTGAACCACTCTTGGCTTCCCATGTAACTTGAAGTTTACATGCTTTGCTGTTTCGGTTGGCCAGTGTATCATGGGATTGTGTTCCCTTGGTACTGATGCAGATTAAATGAATAAAACATAAAAGGGTTTTGGGAGAGACTCTTCCATTGATTTTAAAAAGAGGCCAAAGGGACTTCTGGGAAGATGGTGACCGAGAAAAGTGGGGCTTAAGAGCCCCGCTAACAACCAATCTCCATTACCACAAAATCAGTGCCTTTCATAGCCAGAAAACACCATCACCAGACAAACAAAAAAAATCACCATGCTCCAGAGAGAAAGCGGACTGAGAACAGAGCTCAGAGCCACAGAGGAGATACACCGGCCTCACGCCCGAGGACGCGGCAGCAGCGCCATACTGCCGGTGGCAGCGGCGATTTCACCGGACGGCTACAGCAAGCCGAGGTGAGCCGCTGTAGAACAGCCAGGTGGGACTTCTCGGCACAGGGAACATCTAAAGCTCACAGTGGCTGAGCTCAGCACACGCTGCAGGGACTCAGAGTGGAAATCAAAACCAAGAAGAAATACACCAGCCTCACGGCCGAGGGCGTGGCAGCGGCGCCATATTGCCACCGGCGGCAGCAGCAGCGAATTCACCAAGTCCAGTACAGCTACATCTGCGTACTCAAGAACAGTGAGTCAAATTGCAGGCCACAGAGGAGAAATCCCAGTACTGTACTCCCTGGGACTTGACCCAGTGGGGGAGTGGCGGTGGCAGAGATATCACACCATAGGAGAACGCTCAACCTGGCACCCCCCACAGTCTAAAGCAGCCTCTATCGACTCTCTGGGTCGGAGACTCTGTGATACAAACCAGTAAAGGAGTAGTGGGGTCTGAGATACTACTGACTCAACATCCAGAACACCTTAAGTGAAGTCATAGTGACCCAAGGGAAGAACCCAGAGAAGGCACAAACTTCCAAAATCATGGGAAAGAGGAATAATACTAGAGCAATGAATGCCCACAACCCCACAACATCAGAACCCGATAAAACAGAAAATCAGAGATTTCTAGAAGATCAAATCAGGAAAATAACTGTAGAAATAATAGAGGTGCTTCGAAAAGAACTCAGAGAGAGCCAAAACGAGATAAAGGATGCAATTAATGAAGTAAAGTCCTCAATTAAAAGCACAAACAACCAATTAGACCACATGGAGAACAGAATCTCGCTCTTAGAAGATGATCATTCCAAAAATGAATGCATAGTTTCTAATCTAGAAAAAAATATCCGACAGCAGGAATCTGATATTGAAGAAATATGGGCCCATTTTAAGAGAGCTAACCTAAGGATAATTGGAATAGAGGAGGGAAAAGAAAGTGAAACCAAAGGGATCAACAATCTCTTCAAGGAAGTAATAGCAGAAAATTTTCCAGACATAGAGCAAGAGGTCGATACACAGGTCCAGGAAACTTATAGAACTCCCTTTAGACAGGATCGGAGAAGAGGATCCCCACGCCACATACTTGTCAAAATGACCAATGTGGAAGTCAAGCAGAGAATCTTAAAGGCAACAAAAACAAAGGGCCAAGTGACATTCAGAGGCAAACCAATTAGAATCACTCCAGACTTCCCAAACCAAGTCATGAGAGGGCTTGGAGTAACATATTCCAAACTCTGAAAGAAAACAACTTTCAGCCAGAAATTTCCTACCCAGCAAAACTTTCTATCAAATTAGATGGAGAAATAAGAAGCTTCCATGACAAACAGAAACTGAAGGAATTTATGTCTTCAAAACCAGCACTAGAGAAAATACTCAAAGAGATTAACTACAAAGAAGAAATAGGTAACACACACCAGAACCAGAGAAATAAGATTTTCCATCCAACAGACAACTAAGATTGGTTATCTGTGGAGATTCATTATTTATGTTAGTCTTTTACCTATCTCTCAATTGTATTGTTTGCCTTTATTGTTAATTTTTAGGATTTCTAGTTGGAATATTAATATACCTTCAGATATAGCATTTGGAAATATTTTATCCCATTCTATTAGTAACTTTTAACTCCGTTTACATTGTCTTTGGATATAATATATATATATATTATATATATATTATATTATATTATATATATATTATATATATTATATATATATAATTATATTATATATATATAATATTATATTATATATATATATATTTTTTTTTAAGGGAGTTTGTATACTCTTCTGTTGCCTGTGCCATTGAAATCATATCCAAGAAATCACTGCCAATTTCAATGTTGTGAGGTTTTATGACCCAGATTTTCTCCTAAAAGTTTATAGTCTTAAGATTTATATTTAGGTCTTTTATCTATTTTGAGTTAATATTTGTATATGGGATTAGGTAAGGGTCCAATTTTATTCTTTTCCATGTAATTATTATTTTTCAACAATATTTAGTTAAAAGATTATTATTTCCACCACCAAATGTTCGTGGAAACCTTGTCAAAAATAACTTGACAATATAGGGAAGAGTTTAGCTCTAGGCTTGTATTTAACTCCAATGGTTTATATATCTGCCTTTAGAACAGTACTACACTGTTTCAATTATTGTAGCTTTATATGGTTTGAAATCAGAAAATATATATCTTCTAGCTTTGTTCTTTTTCAAGATTGTTGTGGGTATCTAGAGTCCATATTCCATATTAGGATAGATTTTTTTTCTGAAAAATAAATATATAAATATATGATAGTTTCACCAAAAAAAAATAGAAAAAAAATATTCTCTGGTAAGAAAGGAAGTAAAAAGAAATATTGAAATGTTATCTTTAAGTCATCAAAAGCTTGGTATCAGACAAATGAAACTGTTATGTGAGATTATCATTTTTAAGTTTGGATAAATTGCTATAATACTAGATGTCAACCACTAAGCCAAGCATGGGAGGGAGGGATGGGGAGAAAATGAGGTGGGGATCGGGTGGGGGCTGACTGGGCGATGTGTGCATGTATGTCTACAAAAGTTTGTATCCCACTATGATGTATGAATACAGTGCACCAATAAAAAATTAAAAAAAAAATAAATAAAAAGAGGCCAAAGGAAAACAAGATCCCCCTCCTGTCTCTATTGATATTGTATGAGAATATAACTCATGGTCATTTTCAGACCAAGAAGAGAGTTGGGCCAGACCTTGTGGATGTCAGAGCAAAAATCTGGAGGGAATGTGGGCCCTGATCACCGAGTCATGGAGTCATCTAAATTTTATAAGATACTAAATTTCTTATTGTTTAATCTGTTTGACATTTTTATAATGTTAATGGCAACTGATAGTATTTTTAACAGCCTTTTCAAGCGTTTTACAGCCTCTTCTTCCATATCCTCAGCTCCGATCTTTATCCCTCAAGTGCCTTCTGTACATCATAACTGAGTTACTCATCTACTTTAAGTTCTACGTTAATGCCTGTTGCCTGAGGACAATGGTCACCCTTCTCTGTGTGTAATCAGAGGTCCTTTTCTAGCATCTTTGAACTTTACATCTTGTGTTCCAGTCCTAAAAAATAATTTTTACTTTCTGAAATATACTAGGTTCTCAATTTGGGGCCATACTGTTTCTTCTTTGAAACAGTCACCTCTTCCTGCTTAACTCCCACACATTTTTTCTTAGATTAAACCAATGTTAGGCATACTTTGTGCTTGCCTCTGTAGATCACAGGACATTGTAGGGCTTAGGACATTCTACTGTAGTTAGAGTTTGATAATTTAAAAGAATTAACTCAGAGTCAAACATTCTGGATTTAAATTCTGTCTCTGCTCCTCATAAGCTGAAAGTTCTTTCACAAGTTCTTTATTGTGCCTTATTATGTTTTATTTTCTCTAAAATAAGAAGAATCAGCCAGGCGTGATGGCACACCCTTGCAATCCCAGAATTTGGGAAGCTGAGACAGGAAGATTGCGGTTGGAGGACAGCCTCAGCTACTACTTAGTGAGGCCCTTTGAGATTCTATTTCCAAGTAAAGAATAAAAAATAGGTCTGGGGGTATAGTTTGGAGGTATAATGTTCCTAGTTTCCATCTCCAATGCCACAAAAGAGCAAAAATAATAATAAAATAAGGATAATAGCCAGATGTGGTGGCACATGCCTGTAATCTCGATACTTGGGAAGCTGAAACAGGAGGACCACAGGTTTGAGGCTATTTGCAGCAACTTGGCAAGTACCTCAGCAACTTACTGAGACCGTGTTTCAACTAAAAAATAAAATATGGCTAGAGATATAGTTCAGAGGCAGAATGCTCTTAAATTCAGTCCTTAGTGCAACACACACACACACACACACACACACACACACACGAAAACCCAACAAAATAAAACAAGGATAATAATTATACATACCCTATATTATTACAACAATGAAGTAAACTCATGTAGATGATAACTATATATGTTACATATAACCTAATATGGTGCTCAGGACATACTGAATACTATGTACATACTAGTTATTACAAGCACTGTGCACATGTGATTTACTTTCTTCATTAGGCAGTAAATTGCTTTTGGTCCATGACTGTGTGTCCACAGCCTCGAGCAATATCTTATACATATTAGGCATTGGAAAATATTTTTGAGTAAATAAAGAGGAAAGAGTTTGTGTTAAATAAATGAAAAAATAATGCTTTGGTTATTTCCACTACCAAAGTATAGCCCCATTCTCAGTATTTTATTCTGAAAAATGTTGTTTCATTTTTATTATTCTCTGGGTGGTACTAAGGAAAACAATCTCTCAGGGAAATGAATAAGGTCTGATGAGAGACTAAAGAACATTGTAGTCTCCAAGTGAAACAAAATTTCTTTCAAAATACAGCAGAAGAAAGAATTTTGGTGTGTGTGTGTGTGTGTGTGTGTGTGTGTGTGTGTGTGTGTAAAATCTAAGAATCTGAAATAATTTTGAAGTGTTAATAATCCACCTCTCCCCTCAAAGTGGTTTCTATGAAATGACTTCCGCCATGTGGGTGAGTGATATATACAGCTGGGAAAGTAGAAACCCTAAAAATAAGCCTCTTTAATTTATTAGGTTCTGTGAGTTCATTTGGTAAAATGAGAAAGTAGCAATCAAAAAGATTAAGAAAGAAATCATGTGCATATATCTGACTTCATGACTTCATCTGCATTTATCTTCTTTTAAAAAGAGCTTATTATTATTAATATTATTATTATTATTATTATTATTATTATTATTATTAGCATTTGCATCCTTCTTATATGCAGAGGAAGCAACTCTGCCTCTCTGGCCTGGAGACCATGCAGGTCCCCTCTGTAAGAGCATCAGGACTGGATTCAGCATTTCATGTGTGCCCCTCACACATGGATATCCCTGAGCCAGGAAGCAGAGTAAAATATTTCCTTTGAAGGCATTTAAGGATAAAAGCACAGGCACTGAATGGGAATTTTATAAAGCAGCTTCTAGTATTATATAGATAGATGGGCAAGCTTTATGATTTTTAATACTTTTATTGGTACAATGTAATTAAACATCATAATGTTATTCAAAGTGATACAAACATGTCCCACATCCTTGGTGGATTTCTCCCCATATACCTGGCCCTGCTTCCCCTCCCTCCCTCCTCAGACATATTAGTGAGATTGGTAGTGGAACTTTATGACTTAATCTCGTTTGGTTATGTTCCCTTCCTCAGTCTTCATTTTCCTCCTCCCTATCTCCCTCCCCTAAAACCCCTTTTTACGACTCTACTATTTTCTCTCTTCATTTGACTAAAGTCCCTTTTGCTTCTTATTTTTGTTCCAATTTCATATATGAGAAAAAAACTATGACCCTTGACTTTCTGATACTGTTTGGTCTGAGGATAATATTCTGTAGTTGAAACTAGAGAGTATGATGTGCATGTGGGGGGTACTGGGGATTGAACCCAAAGGCATTATACTTCTGAGCTATATCCCCAGTCCTATATTTTTATTTTATTTTTTATCATGAAACAAGATATCACTAAGTTATGGAAGACCTCACTAAGTTACTAAGGCTGACCAGGAACCTGCGATACTCCTGTCTCAGCCTCCCAACTGCTGGGAAGACAGGAACACATTATCATTCTGGGCTAGAGAATATGATCTTTTAAACATGACATTTTACGATTCCTTAAATCATGTCAGGATTTGCAGTGTTATATTTTTGTAATGCTAATCTTTCATGTGTTCATCATGATTGTGTATGGACCAGGGCCATGATTGCACATGCTAACCAGATAGGATAACAAAGGCCCAATCTTGAAAATACTCAGCTTAAACATTAAAGAAAAGTTTGCTTCCTCTTTCTATGAACTATTTATAATTTAAGTAGCAGAAATGTTTGAGTAACATAGATAATTTTAATTAATAATAGTTGATGCTAATTTAATGATGTGTATGCTTTTAATCTTTCCCCATGCCAAAGTGTCTGTATATAATTTACAAAATGTAATCAATTCTATAATATGCTGTAAAATTCTTCGGTTAGGATTACCTCTAGAATTTGGAAGCTGACTTTTATCCCCATTAGTTTGCATGATCTTTTTAAAAAGTTAATAAGAGCACCAGGCATACACCCATAATCCCAGCTTCATGGGAGGCTGAGGTGGGAGGATCACAAGTTTGAGGTCCTTTTGGGCAACTTGGTGAGAGCCTGTCTCAAAATAAAAAATAAAAATGGGAATGTAGCTCAGTGATAGAGAACTTACCTAGCACATGCATCTTGGGGTTTCAGTCTCCAGTACTTTTTTTTTAAAGTTAATAACTGTCAAATATCACATGAATTTTATCTAAATAAAATGTTTTTAGAATCCAAGGCATTGAAGGAAAGGATGACCACATTCTGCAGTCACACTTGGAAAATTTTATAAACTTCTCATTTTTAGTCACTTCATATAAATTGCATTTTTAATATGTAATTAATTTTGGTGGGAAAAGGAAGATAAAGACTTTTAAAGAAAATGAAATTTTTTTGAGGTAAGGGATAGACTATAAAAATATATTTATCATAGTAAACTATCCCAAAGCTTCCTCATTAACTCTTGCTCAAGTTGAGCTTTACTACATAACCAACATTTAGCTTTTATTCTTTTAAAAAGCACATGCCTTTAGCCAGGTGTGGTGGCACACAGTTGCAATCTCAGCATTTGAGAGGCTCAGACAGGAGGATCACCATTTGCGGACAGCCTCAGCTACTTAGTGAAGCCCTCCACAACTTACTGAGACCCTGTCTCAAAATAAAGAATAAAAAATAGGGCTGGGGGTGTAGCTCAAAGGTAGAATGCCCCTGGGTTCCATCCTCAGCACTGCAAAATAAATAAATAAATAAATAAATAAATAAATAAATAAATAGCACATGCCCTTTTAATATCCCATTAACAACACAAACATATTTAATTTTAGCCTGACATTCTTCTTGACTACAGTTAGATTATGATAAAGCAATAATATAATGCAAAAAATGAAAATAAGTCTATGAATTCTTCATAAGATTTTCTATAAGAATTTTCAGCCCAAATTGACCTCTGTTTTATGCCATGAAATGATGTGTCGTGTCAAGAGCTATATTTTCTTCTCATAGATCATACACAAAATATTTTTGGTATCTACCAAGCACAATGGCACATGCTTATAATTCCGGTACTTGAGAGACTGAGACAGAAGGATCACAGGTTCGAGGCCAACCTCAGCAACGTAGCAAGACTCTCCACAACTTAGATTCTATTTCAGAATAACAAATAAAATAGGGCTGGGGGTATAACTTGGAGGTAGGACACCTCTAGGTTCATTCTAAAAGGAATTATTTTTATGTCTCTAAATTATATATGTTGCCAAAAGAAATTATTTTTATGCCTCTATAAATCATATATGTTATGAAAGTATGTTGGTGATTTGATAATTTGAAAACATAGAAATAATCACTTCCATTGACCTTATATACCTATCTGAGAATACCAGTGTCAATCTTGATATCCTGTATGTGAAAGGGGAGGAGTGGGAGGAAATCAGGGGAGAGTGCCCCAAGTGCTGTGTGCATGAATGCCACTATCACTGTGAACCTCGTGATGACCTGAGACCATAACACGCCAAAAAGTATAAAAATCTAAAAATAACAGAATGAAAGAAAAGAAAATATATACTTTATTTTCTCTGTAAGATTTCATCATTTCAAAAGAAATGTATTTTGTTTTCCTTCCAAATTTATCAGGATGGAATTTCATTGAAAAGGATAATTATAAAACATTAGAAGCACTATTCCAGAACCCATGTCAGTAACCAAAATATCACTTCTGCCTTAGACAACAGCTCAGAATCAAGTCTGTGGATGTTATCTGGGCTTTAAATGTGCACATTTAAAAATCAACAAGAAAAATCAGGAAGGGTTGAAATAAAATCAGAAAGACCCCACCAATTGTTGTGTGCACGTATGCTACTATCACTATAAAATACATTATGATGTAAAACTATAATGTACCAATAAAAGTATGAAAATAAATAAGCTTAAACTATTAAAAAATAAAAATTGGGCTGGCCGTGAAAAATTTCCCTTAAGACTACAAGATGCCCGCTCTCTAATGTTGCTGAAAGACATGTGACTGTTGTCTTTAGAGCCAGGTGTTGTTGATTGTTGGCGCACACCTACAATCCCAGCATTTGGGAGGCTGAGACAAGAGGATCGTGGTTTGTGGACAGCCTCAGCTACTTAGTGAGGCCCTCTGCAACTCAGTGAGACCCTGTTTTAAAATAAAGAATAAAAAATAGGGCTGGGGGTGTAGCTCAGAGGTAGAATGCTCATGGTACTGCAAAAAAAAAAAAAAATTCATCCAGTTCCAACATGTAGCTGATGCTGATGGAGCATTAATAACTGCCCCCAAAGGAGTCGTGCTTCTGAGGGTTTAGCCTGCTGCCACTTTAGCAGAGGTTCCGCACAAGCACAGGGTAGCAGGGTGTGCTTCTGATATGTGGGAATAAACCTGCCAAAGGACAGGAGGGATGAAAGCTGAACTGAACTTGAAATTAGGCCATGTCTTATGCTACCCGGCTGTGAATGACTTTTTTTTTATACAATTGTTGAACTTAACAGATGGTAGATCTGTATCAGCAGTGGTTGGGGGGCAGTCAGTTCGGAGGAAGTTTGCTGGATGCTGGCCAGGAAACTGTGTTCTGAGGTTGCCTGGTCCTAGCGTGGGGAGGGGAGGAGGCCTGGAATTCAGAACCCATGGCTGGAGGGGCAGTCCTTCCCACTGAGCTGAGATAGAGCCACATGTGACTGGTCACTGGAAAATCACGTGGTGTAGAGGGTTGATATCCTTATTGTCACTCATAAGCCTTGCTTTTGATAACATTTCTTTAATGCCCTCCAAGGAATGAGGTGAAGTGTGAAAGGAATATGATGAAATACAGTATCACCTTCTGAGTTGCAGAACAGGCTGCATGCTGTATCTGAGAATATCACTCAGATTTTCTTTTGCCCAACCTGAGTTACATAATAATAGTCAAATTATGCAGAAATCAGAATCCCAAACAGTAGATCTGTTTGGGTATCTGTAGTTCATCATAATAAAGTGAAATTTTGCATGTCAATTTAAAGAATGAGCGTGTATGTAAAACCACTTGTAAGCTGAGCATGGTGCACACAGCACACCTGTAATTGCGGTACTTGGGCGGCTGAGACAGGAGGATCTCAGGTTCAAGGACAGCCTCAGCAACTTAGTGAAGCTTTCAGCAACTGTTTAGAAATAAAACAATACAACAGGGCTGGGGATGAAGCTAATGCCCCTCGGTTCAATTCTCAGTACAAGAAACAGAAAACAAAACAAACAAAAAGCTGTGGACCTGCTACTCATTTTTCAAAGCCACAGCAAACAATATTTTATATAATCCTCTTACCAATCCATACATATACTACATATTATGATTCTGGCTCTACAGAGAAAGGGACTAATCCTCACAATATGACTTCATTTTATTTGAACTTACGTAGCAATTGTGCAAGTTTATGGGATTCTCTATGATGGATGATCTGATACATGTATACAGTATACAATAATCAAGTCAGAGTAATTAGCATATGTACCACCTCAAACATCGAAAACATTCAAAATCCTCTCGTTTAGCTATTTTAAAATATATTATTACAAACTATAGTCAATCCTACGGTGTCATGCAATAACAAAACTTATTTCTTTTATGTAACACCAACTTGTACTCATTGATACACCTCTGTGTATTCCTCCTCTCCCCACTCTGGCCTTTAATGACCACAATTCTACATTGTGCTTTGTATAGCTCAACTTTTCTTTTAAATTCACACATTAGTGAGATCATGAAGTCTTTGTCCATCTTTGTCTGGCTTAATTTACCTAACAGGGTGTCCTCCTGATTCATCCATCCAGTTGTAGATAACAGAAGTAGATCTTCAGGGCTGAGTAGTATTGAATGGTGTATGTGGATTAAACTTTCTTTATCCATCTCTCTCTCTATAGATTCTTAGGTTGGTTCCAAGTCTTAGGTATTGGGGACAGAGCCTCAGTAAACACAGGGGTGCAGAAGTCTTTTTAGTATCTGATTATTTTTATTAGACATACATCCAGCAGTGGGGCTGCTGGGTATTTAGCCTGTACCAGATGCTAATTGCCTGAGCTAGTCTTCTAAACCAGGTCACTTAAGCACAATACAAAGTCCAGCTCTTCCTTCAACACAGAGCACATATTTTGGGGTAGAGTTTTGTATTTTGTTCTTTACTGTATGGATATAAATATAGATGGGTATGAAGATTATAAAGTGCAAGAAAATGCCAAGAGGAAATGCAACACTATCTTATGAAATTAGAAATTACACATGCCAATTTCAAAAGTATATTGCTCAAAGTTTTCATGCCATGGGACCAGAGACACAGACTATGTTAAGATGAAATCCAACAATATTTATTATTTTTTTCTTTCATAAACTAGCCACTGAGCAAGATACAAGGGATGCCAATTTACCAGTGTCTTTCAGAGGCACAAAAGGAGTTAAGTCAAAGCCAGAGAGGTATCCCATGCCTGTAATCCTAGCACTTAGGAGGCTGAGACAGGAGAAGAATGGGTTTGAGGCTAGCCTCAGCAACTCATTGAGTCCTTGTTTCAAAATAAAACAGGAGGCATGGCTCAGAAGTAGAATGCCAGAAAAGTTTAATCCACTGTAGGAAGGAAAGAAAGAAAGAAAGCAGGAAAGGAAGAAAGAAAAAAGAAAGAAAGGGAAGGAAGAAAAAGAGTTAGCAAGTCAAAATGCTGCAATGTGATATTTGATTATCACTAGCACTTTTCGAATTCTAAACTCATATTTAATATCCCCAAAAGCCATATAAGTAGATAATAACAATTTTCACTTAACTAAAAAGGAATTGATGGAAAGTCAATAGTAGAGTTTGGGGTCCTCTACTAAAATATTTTAACAGGAAAGAAACTTACTGGTACATTTAAAAATAGGATGGCACAGCAGTATCTCACATGCACGGGGAAGAGATGGAGGACGTTGTCAGTTTAGCAACTGAGCGTAAAGGTTATTGGATGAGACACGATAAGTACCTGGACTAGGGTAGGGACAGCAGAAAGGGGAAGAAGCAACTGCGCCCAGGTATTAGGCGTGCAGGGACTCTGTGCGGCCGTCCAGGAGAATGATGGGATGTGAATGCTGGGAATCCTCCACTACCAGGAGGCAGCCTATAGAGTTAGCAAGAAACGCAGGTGCTTTGGGTCCTGGAGTCCTGCTGACCTGGGATTGTGGTTTCTCACCATTACTCACTGCTTGAAGTAGTTCATTAAACCGTTATCTATGCTTTCTGTTTGTCACTTATAAAACAAGAATAATAACATTTATCTTGCAGGGTTTCTGTTAGATAATGAATCAGATAGTAGATATTAAATACATGTTCCTTTTATTATTTTTATTCAAGAAAAAACCTTTTCTTATGTAGCAAGGCATAATATGAGTTTTTCCAAAATAGTTAAATGAAAAGGTTCTCATGATTATTCCTAAGACTTGGCTATTTATGGTTATCGATCCAGTATTTTGACATTTTCTACGTCACCAAATACAGATTTAGTCAAAACAGAAGATAATAGGTAGAAATGCGCAGTGTGGAAAGTAGTTACCACCAGGCCCAAAGGATGTCAGTTGATGTGGCATGGCGGAGAAGTCCTGACGATTTCTGTTTCTTTCAAGGCTGGTCTTTCATGAGACCAAGTGTGATATTGAGGAAGTCACTGAACTGATATGGCTCAGTAACTTTGCTTGCAAAGGGTGCAGGTGGTACTTTCTACTGGTAGAGTAAAATTTCTCACCTCAGAGGACTCTGCCCAGAAAATTCTTTACCTCGATTAGTTTGATCAACTCATAATTTTAAAGTAAAAGGAAGCCAGGTATAGTGGTGCACGCTTGTAATCCTGGTCCTTGGGAGGCTGACACAGGAGAATTGCAGGCTCGTGGCCAGCCTCAGTAACTGAGTGGGGCCCTCCACAACTTATAGAGATCCTGTTTTTAAATAAAAATAAAACAAGATTGGTGGCTTGAAGGTATAATGCCCCTGAATTCAATCCCAAGCATCATAAAAAGTAAGTAAATGTATGAATAAATATATAAATAAATGTAATGGGAGTTAGATTTACCATTAAACATATTTGTCTCTTTGTAATCTCTTTTCTCCAACTTTATGCAATTAAGACAACCTGATAGCTGGCCCCAAAGAGAGGGCTACTGCTCTTTGCAATATTAAAGAAAAGATGGGTTTTAATTTTTTCCTCATTACAATAATACTTATAGATGCTTTTAAAAATGAAGAGCCTCTGAAACATACAAAATTATTTTTAAAAAATTAAGCGGCGTCTTTGAAATACATTTTCATTAACGCTAAACCCAATCCCCTGAAATTCAGTATTATGTCGCAGTTAAAAGGTACCAGCAGGCAGTGGCTTCAACATGAACTAGAGAAGTTGTGGTTTTTACCCTGAGATAGGGCTGATTAGGCTAGTGCTATGGTAACGGGTTGCACCACTTGGAAGCGCTAGCGTGCTTAACCACACAGGCTGCGCCTCTTCCTTTCCTATAAAGACTCAGAATAAGAAAAACAGAAGTGCGCGCGCAGTAGAAACCACAAGGGCGGTGAAGACATCGCTGGCAGCTCGGGGAGCTTAGCACACGGAGCAGGCTGTGAGAACCGGGCATAGAAAACCTCTTCTGTTTCAAAGCGCAGCTTTTCCCATTCTGCCCGGTTCCTTTAATGATTTTGAAAGGAGCTCGTGTTTCTGCACAGCATATTCATGAAGAGGAGAGGAGAAGAAATTAGGAGTGCCTTCAGCCTGCGTTTTGATGAGCCTCCACTTTGGGGCTTGGGGAACAGATGGGGCAGGTCTCTGGCTGTGTGGATTTTGGAACCAGTTGCCAAGATGGGGATAGAATTTGTTAGGTGCACTCCTACAATCTAGCACTTATATTTTTAATTGTCTTGTATTTTGTACACACACACACACACACACACACACACACACTCACACACACAGAGTATAATTTTAATTTCCCTCCTACTTTTTAGAATTATGTTGGGAAAGCTCTTGCGCAGAACTCCATGAGATGGGCGCACCTTTGTGCACCTGCTTTCTTTTCTTTGGGGAGTCTGCTCTCCCATTCAGCCCTCCGCAGCTCAGTGAGACCGTGTTTCCAAATTAAAAAAATAAATAAATGAAATAGGACTTAGGGTGTATATCGGAGGTAGAATACCCCTGGGATCAATCCCCAGTACCACACATGCGCGCGCGTGCACACACACACGCACGCACAAATGAATAAAAATAGATTAGTGCTAGGGGTATAGCTGTGAGGTAGAACAACCCTGGGATCAATTCCAGTACCACAATAAATAAAAATAAATAAATAAATAAATAAACAAATAAATAAAATAACTTATAAGAAATAAGTTGTAGGTTCTGTTAGCAGTTTTTATTGTTTTTTATTTTATTTCAAAGTATGCATTTAACAAGAGCAAAACATTTTTGGACATGTTTTTCTGTGTTTCCTTCCTTAAAGATTTGGGTAAAAATACTGTAGAAGGATGCACAAATTCACACCATGGCTTTCACTTGGCACAGGCCTGTTCACTTTTCTTCCTCCCTTTTTTCCTCAATAATAAGTGCCCTCTTTTCTAGCCATCATCTAGTGTTCTGTACTTTCTAACAGTAGGTTTCATGTGTGATGCTCTGAACCCCACTTCAATGGTCCATGCACTGTTTTTACTTGGTGCTGAGCCCCTCATCACTCTTTGGCACAAATACTGAATTTGGCATAACATGTGTTTTCCTGATACCTCAGTGATGCTGAATAAACATTTTTTTTTAATAATCAAAGAGGTCTACACTTAAAGCTAAACTTACTTTGCTGAGTTCTTTACCCTCAAATGTATTTATTTATTTATTTTCTTGAAACTTCATCCGTGAAAAAATAAAAGAATATTACCTACTTCTTCTGCAATGATTAGATAAAATAATATGTAAATATTACTTAACACAGTGCCCTCCACCTACTAGATGTTTACTAAATATTAACTATTGCCAAGCCTGGTGGCAAATGGTTGGAATATACTTGGGAGGCTGTGACAGAGAAGGATCTCAAGTTCGAGACAAGCCTGAACAATTTAGCAAGACCCTCAGCAACTCAGCAAGACCCTATTTCAAAAATAAAATAGGGCTAAGGGTATAGCTTAGAGGTAGAATCCCAGGAACACACACACACACACACACACACACACACACACACACACACACACACAGTAACTTTTTATTAGCAATAAAGACACTGAAGCAATCTCACCACTCCTGCAAGCATCCTTTGGCAATTCTTCATATTTCTTTGACCACAATTTTAGGCTATGCTGCAGGAAATAAAGAGCTGCCAAAGCAGATACTACTGAGAGATTAATGTAACTAATGTTTTTTCTTGTCCGAAGCATGAATATGAATCAGTTATATATCCTTGGGTTTAGAAATGAAAACAGACATTTGTATACAAATTAAAAAGATAATCAATATGGGAATAAAGACACAAAAGCCTGGGGTAAAGAACCAACTTCAGGAGTTGTTCTTCATCCTTGTTCCCCATTAGAACCATCATTGGAATTTAGGAAAAACCAAAATACATGTTAGGGTGTGGTGGCACACACTTGCAATCCTAGTATTTGGGAGGCTGAGACAAGAAGAGCTCAGGTGCTCAGCCAGCCTCAGCAAATCAGCAAGGCCATCAACAACTTGGTGAGATCCTGTTCTAAAATAAAAAAAATAACATAGGTCTGGGAGTATAGCTCAGGGATAGACTGCCCTGGGTTCATTTCCCAGTTACACCCTGCCCCCGCCTATACACACACAACATACACATCACTTCAAACCACGAAGCTACATTCTTTCCAGATCTGAAGCTGTATTTAAGAACACTGCAGTGGTATGGTGCCCATGTAATATGATGAGCATACAGAGAGAGGGTGACAAATATTTTGGGAAGATTTTGCTTTAAACAAAGCCATGTCAATTTCCCTATGCCTTTAACATCCTAACACAATTCATAAGTTCCTCCAAAGGGCATTGTAGAATCACTTCTGGGGGAAAAAAAATTTTTGACTATGGAACATTTTAAGACATGCAAATATAAATCAAAGATCTCAGTTTTGCTACCATGATACAAGAAGCAATAATCTAGCCCCCCCAAAATTTAGATAAATACTGTAAGAGAAAAAAGTGAAATATAACCAAATTTTTAATGTGACCATCTAGACTATTTATTATTATTATTATTAATTATTATTATTATTATTATTATTATTATTATTATTATTTTGTGGTGCTAGGGATGGAACCCAGAGGCTTTCTACCTTTGGGTTATACTCCCAGACCTATTTTCTATTTTATTTGGAAACGGTCTGACTAAGTTGCTGAGAGCCTCACTAAGTAGCTGAGTCTGGCTTCGAGCCTGCGCGATCCTCCTGTCTCAGCCTCCCAAGTAATGGGGATTACAAGTGTGCACCACCATGCACGAATCTTTATTACATTTTTATTTGTTTAATAAACATGCCTGATACTGATAACATGATGTTTTAAGCTAAACATAAAAGATCTATAAAAGCATGACTAGTTTTAGAGTTTAAAGTACAAACATGTGAGTATATGCTGTTTCTTGGGGATAGAGCTAGACACGATTGCTACATTTAACATAATGAATTACTTGGTTTTATTTAACCAAAAACATAACCATCTGCCCTATATTCAATTCTGTTTTACAAACTCAAACCTCTCTTTGTTACTTGTATTTTTATTTAGAAAGTATGCCTGGATGCTACGGTTTGAATGTTTACATAGTATTGTCAGGCCTATAGTTATGAAGAAAAGTCCTTTTCCACACCCCATTTCCAACACTCAGGTCCTACTTCCCAGAAGCAAACTCACCGTAAGATATTTTGCCATGTGTAAATGGTCTTTTTTTGTGTTTGTGTGGTTGGTGGTGTTGTACTATATCTTTTGTTAATACTTTAGTCATTTTCTACTGACTTTTCCTGATCTTGAAATGTTGTTCCTTGCCAGGTCTTGTTCTTGATTCATGAACACAACATCATTTTGTGTTTAAGAATAGAAAATATAGTTGATTTTGATCATTTCTTTTGCTCTTTGTATTTTCTGTTTTACCTTTTGTTTTTTTATTTATTTATTATTTTTTTAAAAATATTTTTTAAATTTATTTTTAAATTTAAAATATTTTTTAAATATATTTTTTAAATTTTTTTAAATTATATTTTTAAAATACATTTTTAAATTTATTATTTATTATTATTTATTTTTTGTGTGTGTGGTACTAGGGACTGAACCTAGGGGCATTTTACTTCTGAGCGACACCCCAGCCTTATTTATTTATTATTTATTTATTTATATATTTATTTTGTTTTGAAACAAGATATCATTAGGTTGCTGGGTGTCTTGCAGTGTTGCAGAGGCTGTCCTCAAAACTTGGATCCTCCTGTACTGGGATTATAGGCATGAGCCACCACACTTGGCTATCTGTTTAACTTTATTTGTATTTCTTGTTAACGGCATGCGCTTATGTTTTCTGGATATCATTTGCACTCACGAATAAGGCCTAAAAGATGTGTTTTGAAATCCTCCAAGCATTGGTGGAGCTCATAAATCAACAGACTTTAATTTGATCGAATGAGATCAGAAAGACGTAAGCTCTCCGAGTCTTATTATCTATCAGATGAACTACATCTCATCGGACACCACTAGCATCCTGTGTTGCTATATGAGTGAAAATCTCTGGAATTATTTTCTGATGGTAGACAGAAACTATTTTCTTCTTTCTTTTTTTTTGTTGTGTTGTTGGTACTGGGGATTGAACTCAGAAACATTCTACCTCTGCGCCCTATTTTTATTCTCTTTGATACAAGGTCTTAATAAGTTGCTGAGGCTGATCTCAAATCTGCAATCCTCCTTTCTTAGCCTCCCAGTTATTAGGATTCCTGCTTATCGATACTTTCTAAACTGATAAAATTGGATGGACCTACTACCTGTGGATCATAATAAATATGTATTATATATAGAATAAGTAAGAGTAGAGTCTTTATGTATTTTATCATTCTCATTTCATACTAAGAAAGGAAAGCCATATGTTATCTGTTCTAGCTGACCCTTAATTTTCATCTTGATTTGCTTTGTTCTACTTTTATATGGTCTTGATGTGTATGGAGGTTAGATATGCAAACACATTCAACTGTGCTATTTTGGACAATACTTAGAATAAGTAAAACCATTCTGTTTTACCTTTCTCTCCTTGTACCTGTCTTCAGTTTGCTAACGAGACCAGCTTAAATCTCCTTGGAAATGGTGTTCCATTTATTTTATTTAGTTATTTCTGGAAAGAGGGGGTGAAAGAGTGGTCTTTAAAGCCAAGTACATCTTTTGAAATGCCATTTTCACTCAAATTGATTCCTAGTTTTTGCTGAAATCTCTGATGGGGAACTTAGGGGAGTGACTTCAAGGTAACTTTGATTCGCCATCATTTAAACATTTTGAGTTGTAAAAGCAACATATTGGGAAAGGTAAATCCAGTAACAATACATGTGTTAGGATAACACCACTTTGAAGATCAAACGTTCTGTTCTGTGCGTTTTCGTCTGTTTAATGTACCCAGTCAATTCCGTTGGCGATTCACAACAGGCTTATAATGGGGAAAAGAGCTTTGGGCTAGATCATTTACAGATTTCTGGTGCGGTACTGCCACCTACTGAAATATTATTAGATATTCTTTTGCCTACATAAGACACTGGGCACTTAAGTGTGCGTGTGTGTGTGTGGGGGGGGGGGGGATAATTGTGTCCCCAGAAAGTTAAATCCAAAGTGTTTCTGTAATATTAGAAATACTTTATTATATTTACTTGATTCATTTATAGTATTTAAAAGGAAGCTCAATGCTTCTCATACTTTGTGTGCGTATGGTGCTAAGGATTGAACTCAGGGACATTCTACTTCTGAGTTACACCTTCATCCCTATTTTATTTTTTATTTGGAAACAGTCTCACTAAGTTGCTGAGGGTCCCACTAAATTGCTGAGGATGGCTTTGAATTAGCCATTCTCCTGTCTAAGCCTCCAAGTACTGGGATTTTAGGTGCGCACCACCACACCTGCCCAGTTTGTGCTTTTAGAAAAACCAATGCCTTCTCTTTAGTATCACCCACCTATAAATGTACTCTCTTCATCCCCATAGATATTTCACATATTTTTCTTTTACCTATTTTCTACTCTTTGTAGTTTGGTTCACACATAAAGTTTGCATATATCATCATGCTGTGGAGATAATACAGTCTCATAATATTAGGCATTTATTGTACACTAGTTTTCAAGTACTTGAAGGGAAGATTTTATTTGCTTTTACTGGATCTATTTTTTTTTTTTTGGTGGTTCTGGGGATGAAACCCAGGGGCCTTCTACCTCTGGGCTACACTCCCAGACCTAGTTTATATTTTATTTGGAAACAAGGTCTCTTAAGCCAGTGAGCTTAAGCACTTGTTATCACCCTTCCCAAGTTACCACCCTAGTCCCTCTATCTTCCCTCTTCCTGTGCTCAACACTGTGATTGAATATTGTTGTTTTTATTTTTCTGTCAATATCTTTTCTTCTTTCTTTTTTATCCTTATTTTCTGCTAAATTAGAGTCTTATGAGCATGTTGGTTTGCAAAAGAAGTAATAAGAAAAATAAAATATTAGTATAGCAGTAACTGGTATCGCTCATGATTTTTATTATTCATTTTTATTTTTTTTAATGTGGAACATATTGAAAATGAATATTCCTATGGTAGTTGTAAGGAAAATAGAATATCACCAACTTAAGATATTCAAGTTGCTTTGAGCATATGAGTACATTTTATATAACAAACTTCT